>NC_061895.1:302672-605344 GCF_905147765.1 Vanessa atalanta
GATTTTAAGCCCCAGATCGGGCCGATAAAAAGTCATTGGATTTTTCTGTCAACAAAAATCCGTAACAGTCCAGAGTCTCGAAGTTGGAAGACACTCTCGTACTACCCCTACCCTTGAGATTAGTCGCCGTGTCCGATATAGGTCAGGTTGAAATCAAGGTGGGGTGAATTGTGCTATCTCATTGAAAAGTTCTTAGTAACGACTTGGTGTCTGAAACCTGCATTTTTAGCCTTGTACCTGGAAAATACATAAATCCTGCGCCTTAACTCTTGCCTGTCGTGTAGGATTTGCCTTCCCATCGGATTATGAGGCTGAGACATGCAGACTTGTGCACTGAATTATGTACTAGATATTCCTGATGGCGAAATTTGCTTTTTGAAAAGATATAACTATCGACAGTTTATTATAACTGTGTAGAAAATTTAAATTATAATAAATAAAGGTCCGAAGTAAAACTTTTATAAACGAAGCCTCGAGAACCTTGTAAAAATATATACTCAGCTAACAACAATTATTTAGGCTAAAATATTTCAAGTATGAAAATTATTCAGACTAAGTTTATGATTTTTCTGTAAAAAGTCTATGAAACTTTAGTTTTTTTTTTTTGTTTAATAAAGTCTGCCCAACTTTAGCGAATTTAATAAAATTTATAGCTATTGTACTAAAAATAAATAAGAAAATCACCAAACTTCTTAGTTATTCCCAGATTTTTTAACGATTTATCATGTTCCATGAGCACAGATATACGTTTTGATATATTTAACTGAGATATATTTTAACTGTCCGTTACGCTTTCACTACCACACATGCAGTGCGATTCTGTAAGAATTCACATCGTATCTCACTCGTGAATTTTTGACAACTGACTTATAGTATATAGTATAGTATTATACGTCATTTTGACGTAAAAATATAAACTTTACTTTACTTGGTGGTAGGGCTTGGTGCAAGCCCGTCCAGTTAGGTACCATCCTCTCATCAGATATTCTAAAGCAAAACAGCAGTATTCAGTATTGTTAGGATCTGGTTTGAAGGGTGAGTGAGCTAATGAAACTATAGACACAAGGGACGTAATATCTTAGTTCCCATGGTTGGTGGCGATTAACGATGAAATGAACCGGTGACCGCTTACATCATCAGGTGGCCCATTTGCTCGTCCACCAACCTATATCATAAAAAAAACTGAATAACTATATATATTAGTCAAGGTCGTATCACATTCTGACATTTCACACTCGTGCACTGAGGTAAGATTCGAGTTTCTTGTTACAGAATAGCCCTACTTAGATTTTCGATATTTGGCATAAAGTAAGCTTGAACCCCAATGACATAGACTACTAAAAAAACACTTGACGGTCAACCCCTAAAATGAGAGCGAAACCGCGGACGATAATTTGTCATTTAAACAATAATTATTTATTAATAATTGATCACTTTTATGTCATCACCAAATAAATTTGCGGTTAAAAAACTATCACCGAATATATTAAGTGTCTGCAAGGTATTATTTCAATTCCAAACATGTATCCCATTTCTGTTTATGATAATCACAATTTTTCTTATAAATGAATACCACCTCAGATACTCTTGTGAATGGTTTATTGACTAAAGTTCAACCCATTAAACATAATTTCAAACCACTATTTTAAATGTCTAGTATATTTGGAACTTCAATTAAATAATTGTTCATTTTCCTTCAGTACGAAACTTGTTTTTAATTAATATGGGACTTCATTACGTCTATTTAACATATTACGTCTAAAAGATAAGTCTTGAATTTAATTGCAAATCTTTTATTTTAAATGAATGTAATATTTTATCAATTTACTTGAATACTTTTGATGTATTGTTAAATCTCCAGAAAAATTAGAACATAAAATGTAACGGGCTTATGATACATTATAGATGATATATTTTCTTTTCAACCGCGAAGGCTTCGTATATTTTATCCGGTATATTGACATAAGTGATATAAATCTAGCGTCAAAAGGCATAAAAGAATTATATTTTCGTTATTAGTCATTTTTATACCACTGAAGATGTTTATCAAGAAAATAGTTGCAGACTGCATTTTCCATATATATATATATATATAAATATATATATATATATATTTATTACGAATATATATAACACTTTCTAAAATTTATGAAGTCACTTCTTTAGCGTCAATAGTGCAATGGTTTACGGGCCGCCTAGCGATGTACAAAGTCGCAGGATCGATCTTGACCCTTTGGGCTATTTGTCGTCCCCACTTCCAAAACAAGTAATAAGCTTAAAAGGAGGGGTAAATAGGAACATTAATAAAAAAAAAACAAAAAGAGTCAACCATGTTTTGATCATATAAAATATTTTTTAATCTCACTCATTATTCCTCTACAGTTTCTTCTTTTTTATTGTGATAACAATTAAGTATATGTGTAAAGTTATAATCACCATCAAAGTAAGTTTATTTGCCCAGTATGACGTCATAAAGATTTAATCGAACGTGTAGGCGTACAGATGTTTTTAAATATTTAAAGTTTTATATTTGTACCGGGTTAGGTTACCTATGTCTTTTTCTGTAACGCTGATATCGCATGCGAAATCCCAACTTGGTCAGTTAAGTAGTATGAAAACATGACAAATAAACAAACGAACTTAAATAAGGTTAGTACAATTTACACATGAGCGAAATTACAGATGTAACAAAAAAATCACAATTTTTTTAATTACATTTTATAGTTTCATATTATACAATAATTATAAGAACCACTTCCGAACTATCCCCCACTAATACCCAATACGCTTCATTAGAAACAGCGATTCAAACCGAGAATGGCCAAAGTTGTGCTAAGCCTTAATAGCCCAATAAAGGTCGCATTGCACGGTCTTTACACCGAATTAACCTACGTCGTTTAATTGTTCCTTACCGCTAATAAATTCGGGAACTTAAGGCAGTAGTTGGTGTCCTACAGGGTTCGATTTTGGAACCTGTATTTTACCTATTATATGTTAATGATATTTTAGATATTCACATGAAAACAGTACGTATATTTGGCATATTCGAATTAATGGTATATAAAATTGTTAATTTAAATTATACTATAATAAAAATAGTGATAAAAAACAATGGTGGTGACAAAACGTTTATTAATTTACAATACCGTCCGTTATCGATGCATGTTATTTTAGTCTTGTGTGTTTATTTATTGAAATATTATTAATTCATTAAACTCTGCTTATACACCTTATTAATTGTTATTAAAATTGATAACATTACAGTATAATTTAATTTGTTTGCATCACTTAACGCATCATTACAATAATTAATAAATCGTTACATAAATTATGGAAAATTCACGCATTTAAAATTATTACGCATGTATTATTTATATCCGGAAACTCGGCCTAAATATGTTTTAATTTCATATCGATCGAGAGCCGCGATGACCTATTGGTAGTTGAACTCTTGAACGTTTACTAAATCGTTTCTTTGCTTAATTTTTGTTTATAGCTTGAACCTGCATGGTTAGATGGAAGCCTGATACACTTGTGTCTTTCACCCAACATTCAATCAGTGTGGTGAAAAACATTAACAGCTGTGCCACATCTATGGACCGAAACTTTTTACCTGTTTTCTTTGTTTAATAATAAAAGAAAAAAATCATATCATATGTATTATGGGTACTAGATAAATTTAAATACTGCGAAATGTTAATATAAAATAATATGGTAATTTTTAATTAAGATGCGCTGATTATACGTGATTAATTTTAGTAGGCAAAGCCTTAACCTTACCTTTACCCCGTAAGGTTTGTGAAAATTATTTTAAATTTGACAATTAATTTAGATATATAAAAATGAATCCCTATTTCCCTTTATCATAATATTAAGGGTTAACGGTTGGGCAATTTTTGCTAATTTCGTTTTAATAGAATTAAGAAAATTTAAAAATTAAAAAAAGCAAACTCTGCGACCATATAGACATTTTTAATGTTTAAGGCGTTTGATGCAATTGTCAGTTGTTTGACGTTGCAATTGACAGATTTAACGGTGCAAATATCGTTTAAAAAAGATGCATCGGCCGCAATTATATTGATAAGGCTAGGAGCTTATTCAACCAGGCTGCTCCAATGCAGGTTTCCTCACGCTTGTTTTCTTCACCGCCGAGCTCGAGATGAATTATTAAAACAAATTAAGAATATGAAAATTCAATGGTGCTTGCCTTGGTTTGAACCTGCAATCATGATAAGATAATAATTTATAATTTCTTAGTGCCCATTTGGTAGTCGGCCAGCATTAGCAAGTCAATAAATTAATCACAAGGGCAGTCGCTGAGTGTTTGTGGCATCGATCTTGATCCACGTTTTTCACACACACGTGTTGTTCTTATGTATTATTAAATATACCAAGTTAAATTCAATATAGATAATGTAAACGACGATAGCATAGGCCAATAATCTTTTTTAAAATTGTATAATATATTTTAGTTTCAACTTAATTTAAACTTTATTTTACATGTTGACTCCATACACTGTGAATGTTATGTACACTTGTAATCGATGTACATATCAGAAGTTGATTTTCTTTTTTTGGATGTTGTGTAAACCATCAATTAATATGTATATTATTAGTGTACTTATTAAATAAAATAAAATAAAATATACATAGTTAAAACAATAAAGATAACGTCTGTCGAGTGAGCTTATAACCAATACAATTAAATAATAACATCTAAATTTTATAAAAAGCCCAAAGCGAATTCTAAATAAAAACACCAATACACTGTCAAACAGACAACATCGAAACCAAACATGTTTACGCGCTCATCAACGAAATAAATAGTGTTGTTAATCACATTGTGCTAACGAATCCCGTCTATCCCGGGCTCCGGGAAAACGCTAATTCGTAACAATGTCAGCGGTCGCAATCACTACGATAACCGTTCAATCCCGCTGACAGAGCGATTGGTTTTAGTGATTTCATTACCATTTGCTTTAGTAAGTTTCTTTCGTTTGGATAAAGTTTTCGTTGAGTTAATCGCGATAAGAAATGTTACGTTAGTGTCGATAATGTTTTATTTACTTTATAATATAAATATAGATTTACTTTATTTACCTTTGGTTTAGTGGCTAGAATATCTGATGAGTGGATAGAGTAACCAAATCTGATGGCACAAAGCCCTTCTACCCAGTAACACTCGCTTGAGTGTCTTGTGAATGGTTTCCTAAATGATTTGATATTTTATCAAAATTTAAAGCTTTTGACGATAAAATATTGATAAACAAGGCCTATTACTCATTATAAGATTATATTAATATAATAAACCTTGAAGCTAGTATTTATTGATTTATAGCAAGGATATATTATAAAAAAAAATATTGTTCTATATACTCTGTAATTAAAATTATGAAAAATAGTAACTATTGAGTTTCTTGAGAATCTGCTTTCCGAACCGCTTAGCTGGCTTAACATTTAATTCAACAGTGTAACATGACGATTCAAAAATGCTTCTATGAGCTCACTTGAATAAAGAATATTTTAATTATGTTTTAATGACGCTATTTCACAGAATAAATCACTTAAAATATAGTTTTTTTTTTCATAAGCACAAAGTAATTTTGATTGCATACATAAGGTTGTAGAATAATTCCTGATATCATTTTTTTCCACTTTACTTCAATACCTACACAAGTGACTTGATTTGAAAAAAATTAGGTCATATTATTTAAAAATATGTTTTTAAGTTTACAACAATAAAATTTACAGCCTATAGCTATATCATTTCCGGTCAAAGCCTTCTTGTTCTCTTATAGAAAAAGGCTTAGATCTTATTCCACCACGTATGTTGCCCCAATGCGTAGTGGCGGATACACATGTGGCAGGCGTATCAACCGACACACGCAGGAATTCCAAGAATATTTTGCATCGAACTTACGTACTTAATACCAATTGATATGTACTTAATCTCGAGATCGGCGGTGAAGAACGCCGAGCAAGGGATTAATTATAAGCACAAATGAAGCACATGGAAACATGAATTTGAACCCGTATTCTTAATTTAAAATTCACGCGTTCTAACCACAGGCATCACCAACAATCTGCTCTAACTAACTACCCTATGGTTGGTAAGGACCAGAACGATGAATATTTTTATGAAATTTAAAATAGTTTTAAGTTTTTACATTATCTAGCTGTGATATATATACATGTTTTCAAGTTGATAAATATATGTCAGTTTTAGTTCCTTAGCTAGCCAATACTTTTGTGAGTTCATAACTACAAGGGTCGTGTAACCTAATTTTATGATCAACTTCGGGTCTCCTGAGCCCTTATGGCAACTTGATTTACCGGGTCATTTCGTTCCCTTGTTAATACATTGAGTCCACAGCTTATTGAAGATTAAACACAGGCTCTTAATTGAATTTTCTATTACTTAAGAGCTGATGTGAAAATATATTTATATGGTAAATTTTTTTTCTTATCGGTTGTTCGTTGTATATCTCAATACTTCTGTTATGAATAAAATATTTTTTGAAAATTAATCTACAAAGACACTCCGTTGACATGTGGTAACGTTTTTTATAACTCATTTCCTCACGATATTTACCTTCACATTGATTGATAAATAATAAAGTAAACTTAAATGGTATTTGAATGTATTTAAATCCATTAGGATGCATGTGCTCTAACCACTGAGCAATATCGTCTTTTATTTTTTCAGTAAATAAAAAATAGATGTATTGTTCTCGCTTTAACCAGTAAAAATACTGCTCCTTTACTTATAAACAGAAGTCCAAAAACACGAAATTGAAAAATTAAAAAATTACGAACGTTCATTTAAACTTTTATCCCCAATTTTATCTCCTCGTTTCGTAAGTGATTTAAGGAGCTGATCTTTATTCATAAACGCAAACAAAATATCGTATTAAAATTTCCAAACATGAAAAAAATCGAACATAAATACAAACATTACTAATTTTGTCCACTTGGATAATGAATTTTCAAAAACTCTGTAAAAGTAATCTTTGACTCACAAACAGAAACCTAAATATCGAATTAAACATTTTTATGAAAAATGTCAAACTACCATTAAAAACATTCATCCTCAATTTCACCCTCTTATGTAATGAATTTTTAAAAAGGTTTTTAACGTCTATCTTTAACTTATAAATATGTATAAATAAATATTGATAACATCAGAAATTACGAATTTTCATACAATTTTTTGTCCCTAATTTAACCCCTCAGGAGATGAATCCAGAAAAATCCTCTCGTAGTACTCATCAATTTTCCGTAAGAAATATCTGAAAAAGTAGTTTAGAATCGGACCCATGTCAGGCAAAAAAATATAAAATGATCCACTGAGCTATAGCGACTGAATAGTTATCATAGTTCATTCTGTAATCAGGCATTCTCGGAAAAGTTTAATTAGTAGAATCCCCGACTAAGTCCTAAGGTAAATCTAGGGATATAATAACAAACGTTTGATTGAATTCGACCATTCCGTTTTGGTAATAATTCATCGTCTAACAGCTTAGTGCGGAATGATCGTCTCAAGTCTAGACCTACTGGTGAATTTGATTTAACCGAATATTATGAACTTACGTAAATCACTGTGACTCAGTTGTCAAAATTCACTTTACTTGTACTTCCTACGAATAGTGGGGCTTTGTGAAAGACCGTCTGTGTCCACCGAATTATCCCATAAAAATGTTCTACGACGAAACAACAATAGTTAGTATTATTGTGCTCCTGGTTGAAGGGTGATTGAGCTAGTGTAACTACAGGGGCAAAGGGTATAACATCATAGTTCCCAAAGTTGGTGCCACATTGGCAATGATAATTTCTTAATGTGCCCATATATGTGGGCGACGGAGAGCACTTAGTATCAGGTGACCACTTGCCAGACATCCTGCGTACTTTTAATGTTTACAATTTTATTACTGATAAGATTGAAGCTTGTCCATAGCTCCTAAAAGAAAAGAAATTGTTGACAAACAGAGGAAAAAAATGTACTGAACTGTTTTCATAAGGAAAAACATTTTCAGACACTAGATATATGAACTGCTGCAAATCATCATGATGGGAAATATTCTGGAACAAAGGAGCGTGGGACATAGAACATTTTGGCTACGCAATATCTTCTATGTTTTGCGTAGTCAAGATTTTCTTCAAGATTGGACAAGAATACCCAAAAGTATCTTTTTTATTGGTTGGTTAAGCGTAGGAACAGATGGTGCGTTACATATTTTAATCGCTTTAATTGTGTAAACTACCTTCCAAATTATTATTTTTTAAAATTTATTTTAATATAATCAAATAACTGAGGTCATTCAAAAACTTAATTACAAAATAAATCTAAAAATTGAATTATTAAATATCCTAGCGTATTATACACGTGAAAATAAATTTAAAATTACATTTCACGAGAGGTAAAATTTGGAAATGACTTTCGTATAAAAATATGTCAAACAGCATTTGACTTTCGTTTTAAATATGATTAACGTAGACTCGGGTGTGCCTGTTATTACAAACAGAATCAAAATAAAAAAATGCTTTATTTAAGACTCTTTAAAACCGACGTGGTCTAGTAGGAGACTTGAATCTTAGCTGTGCTTAAACTTTTTGACAGACAAATGTCTGTCAAAATCCACTATTGGAAGAAGGCTTATTGTCTCCATACGGAAGAAATATTTTGGAGCTTTTGTACCGCTCGTCTCTATTACTGGTCTTTGGACATGTACCTTTTTACATATACATACATATTTTTGTACACTGCTGAGCTGAAGTTCAGTGGTGTTACTCGACTTAGACCTCATAACATTTTGAAATTCACGTATTCGAACCAATGAATCATCTTGACTCTAGTGATCAATGATAGAAAGTGCTCATTAAATAGTAAGGCAATAATTAATTGCACAGACTTATGAAAGTATAGATAAGGACTAAACATTTTGGGAATGAAATGATCGCCTCCAGGCTTTTTCAAATAACTAAAACATAATTATCATTGTACATGCAAGATGGTTAAAAAAAGAAAAAATAAATCCCGCTGAGTTTCTTTCACCGGTTCTTCTCAGGTCCGAGGTGCTAAATTCCGAACTGGTGGTAGATTTTTGGCAATCAATAAGCAAGTGTAAACACTTCTTTTTTTTTTTTTTTTTTTTTTTAATTTTGGCTTTTATTTATGCCAAGAGGGCACAGATTATTTCGCCAATGTCACGTGCGAATGTAAACACTTCTATATTGAATAAAGATTTTTGACTTTGACTTTGACATTTTAATTCGTTCCTGGTTGTCAAATAAAATGTTCTATTAGACAGATTTATATTGTTAAATATGCGTTATAATGATGCGTTATTAGATACGATACGGTGATATGCAATCATCAAAAAGGCATTTACGTAGAATAACTTTATAATTTATACTTTAAATAATCATCTATTTACTCACTTTTATAATAGACCTAATTTATCAACGATTATATACATATGTGTCGTATGAAAGGTTCCTAATTATAATCATAAGAACACACACTTCGTCTTCTACGACAATTAAACAAGGCTTAATCGCGTATGACACGACTAATTAACCGCAAAAGCTAATTGGCGTTGTAATAACAAGGATACACATTATAACGGCGATGTGACCGCAGTTGTCACCTAAACTGGCAACACGAATTATGGCGAGTGTGGTTTTGATGTAAATATCACAAATGTAAAAATTACGACCAGATTATCGGTAATACATGGCAAAAACGTGGTCTGATGCGGTTGTAGTTTCAAATCCGGACAAGCGAAATATATTCTTACGTTTTCCCGAATAAGAGCATAATTCATTTGATGGTAGGACTCTGTGCAAGCCCATCTAGGTAGGTACCGCCTACTCATCAGATACTCTACCGTCAAACAGTAGTATTGTTGTGTTCCGGTTTGAAGGGTGAGTGAGCCAACGTAATTACAGAAACAAGGGATATAACATCTTAATTTCCAAGGTTAGTGGCGCATTGTTGATGTAAGGAATTAATATTTCTTACAGTGCCATTGTCTATGGGCGGTAGTGACCATTTACCATCAGGTGGTCCATTTGTTAGTCCAAACCTAACCTAACTATAACATAAAAAATAAATGATATTAATATATCTCTTGTTATGAGGACCATAACTGAGGGTTAATGAATACTAATGATCATTATTGATTTATGTCACTTCATCCTAATAACTTGACTCATATCAATGATTTCAATTGGTTATAATTTCTCATCCTCTACATTAGTAGGGTGAATTGGGGTAAAATCGACAATGGGGTAATCGTTTCGATCGAATTCCCGACTGATACGATCACCTTTATATGATGTTCTCAAGTCAATAGAAGCATTTGTATTAGCTTGTATTGCCTCGTGAACACTATGATATATTTAAATGAAATGGCAAAAATTTAATATTCTTTTTTGTTATTCATACGTATGTCGTTTGTCCACAAATTCGTTTGCCTTTAATGTATCTTATCAATGATTTGGATTCATTGCCAAGAACACAATTATGATAAAAATTTTAGGGTGTGGCAATATAGTGTTCATCATTATGTAAATACAAATATAAGAACTAAAATGAATTATGAAAGCTGAAGAATTTGTTTATTTGTTCGGGCTAATCTCCCGCCAGGGTATCCCACCCGTCAGATATTCTTCCAGGAACTTCCAGTGTTCCGGTTTGAAGGGTGAGTGGGCTAGTGTAACTAGAGGCACAAGGGACGTAACACCTTAGTTCCCAAGGCTGGTGACGCATAAGCAAAGTAAGAAATGGTTAATGTTTCTTACAGCGTCATTATCTATGAGCGTTGCTAACCACTCACCATCGATTGGCCCACTTGGCCTATATATCATAAGAAAAACAGATGTCGTTTGTCGGCATATGAATCGGTCTTAATCCCGAGTCCTTCAAAGATAAGTATCACATTAAATGCATTCTTTCGGGTATATATCACAATGTGTGATTAGTGTTATTATATTACAACTGAATTTCGCAATTTGCACACGCGGTTTCAATAGGTCCAACTTGCCAATGTTTACACTGACCGTGGAATCGTTAGTCGTAATTTTGGTTGTTTGTGCATGATTTGAATGGTTGGTTTCTGACACAGAGTTCTCTATGTTAAATGATAATTAGTCTGATAAATTTACGTTGGTATAAACCACGGTGTGTTATAAAACAGCTGTTAGGAAATGCGGATATTAGCCGATGATCAGAGGTTCAAAATCGAGCAAGAACCACTGATTTTTCATAGGATTTTTTGTCTCGTATATGTGTTTATAATCTTCCTTATAGTAAATTATTCAACACAAGATAAAAAAGGTTGAAGCTTATATTTTTTGAATCACTGGACATGTAACATATAATTAGTATTTAGCTAACATATCTTTGTATTTTTTTTTTAAGTTGGAGAAGACTAATTACTAAGTTTCTTGCCAGTTTTTCTAGGCAGAAACATTCCGATACGGTAGCTTTATGTTTATTAAACAAAATGTTCTGCAAAATGACGATTCAAAAAGTGCTTTTTAAAATGAATTTTAAATTGATTTTGCCTACTTGAATAAAGTATATTTTGATTTTATTTTTTTGATACACTTTCACTTATTCTATTACTTAAAAAATACCGATACGACAAATTTCAATGCCGTTATACCCTCAACATCACTAAATCTAGTCAATCATAAAATTATATATGTATAGCTACCCGATGCCGCTTCGCTAGCGTACAATAAGGGTCCACATAAAGAATTTATATCGTTATATACATAACTCTATTGGTTTACGCCGTTTGCGCACGCCAGTAAAACTCCCAGTCGCTTAAGTTTTTTTTATTTATTTGATCATCATATTGCAGACAACTTAACAGAACTTTTATTTATTTATTTATTTATTTATGAGTCCCCAACAAAGGATACACACTAATTACACATTCAAAATAAAACAGTGTAAGGGTTACACAACTTATGTGCTCCTTCAATTACAGGAGACCACAGCATGCACAACAAAAACAATATTTTTAAACATAAAGAAATTAAAAGTGAGAAAGTAGTAAAAAGAAGCAAAAACCACAAGATTGAGAAGATTAGATTGTATTAATAATATTACGTTAAAACTTTATTGAGACACACTCTGAATTTGGACAAGCTGTAACGATGAATATCGAGTTCGATATTACATCTAGTAAGTGCGTTATATTGTCTACAGAGCCTTGGAACAGCAGCGTTATGTCCTAGGTTTGATTGAAATCTCGGAATATATAAAAGGTTATATGCTTTTATAAATTAAATACCTAAACCTTATTCATGAATCACTCACCGGTAAAAATCGTATAAAATCCGCTTAGTAGTCTTTGAACCTATTCCGTTCAGACAAACAGACACTACACCAAGAATTTCGAAAATTCTTATTTCAACGAAATTCTGCCACATGTGTATTCCACCAAACCCGCATTAGAGCAGCGTGGTGGAATATGCTCCAAAACCGTCTTAGCCCAGCAGTGGCAAATTTCCAGGTTGCTAATGTAATGAACAAAAAAATTTACTGTACAAGAGATGTCTTAGTAGCTATTACAAAGATAATCTTCAGGCAATCTTAAGCCTTAAATGTATCGGTAATTTAATCTACATTGTACTAAACACAATTATTACTAACCGGTGGACATAATATTGAGCGGATATGCGATGCCCGATGAGAGTGCACTGACCCTTAAATGTTGTAACGGAATATCATACTGAACACAACACTAGTAAATTATTATAAGTATATGATTTAAACTCATGATATTATCAATTCCATACGCATTAAGTATTCTCACAGTCTGAGTTAATTTCACTTCAATGAATGTTTATAATAACCATTAATTAACTGAATCTCGCAAACGCTCCAACTTCCTCTTAAGCCCTTATCTAATTGTAATATAACCCTTGAACGTTATTAGCTTATGTTCAATGTTTAATTAATCGAATTATCTCTTGGATAAATCAACATATAATTTTACTTGAAAAATAAATCAAACCACTTTTCGGTGGGATTTAATTTCATCCTCATCATTACATCCATCAAATTTATGTATTAGAGAGCTGATGAGGTTTCTAGGTTAGTTAATTTTTTCTTATAATTAACTTCATGCTCGGATTAAAGAAAACATCTCGAGGAAACACACAAACGCAAAAATAACACCGGAGCAGCGCCCAAACTTCTCTAAAGAAGGTATGGACATAGTTGTATGTTTTAGTTTTCTTAAATATGATACTTTGTTTGGGTTTTCCTACCAATCTATATAAAAACGTTTAACTTTGCTCGAATCAAATATTAAATATTCCAAATTTGTATTCTTTCCAAATGAATATTGCATCAAGAAATTTCCGGTCAAGAAATCGAAAAAAATAAACTGATTACACAAATCTTTATTGTATTGTACGAATTTGAATTTTATTAACAAAAGAATAAAGCATACAATCGTGTATCTGAAAGCAATACGTTCGTAGCAGTCATAGCAAACGAATGCCTTTGTTGAAGCGTAACGGAAATGAACCTCGGAGTGTTGGGGAAGTCTACCCTGAGGATAGAATTTGTACTCTAAAAAAGCTATGGTATAATAAAAAACTCAAGGAAACTGCAATCAGCTTTCAACAGAAGCAGAAATAAACTTTTAGCATCCTCTTGATTAAATTCTATAAATGGAAAATTCATATAACAGTTTATGTAATGTTTTCAAAGAAACATGCAAATAGTTGAAGTAACCGAGACTAAGTCGGTTATTTGTGGAGATTTTGATTATTGTATGAAGTAAATTTATGCAAGTGAATAAACTTAGGCGTCTGATAATTTCAAAGTAAATTATATCAATAGCTAGGAACTTTTTGTTTAATGTCAACGAGGCCGGAAAGAAAATTATCGGTCCAAGCACTTACCAAGCGAAGGCTGCCAAAACTAAAACAGATACATGAAAACTTTGTATAAAAGGTTTGTAGATAGCCGTAATATATACAGGAAAGTCCGCAATAGCTTAAAGCTATATTTAATAATGTAAGTTACAGCAGCAATTTAGTTTTGTCGCGCAATATTAATGCTACTCGAAATTAATAACTTAATAATATTTTCACCAAATTCTGATGATGAAAAATTAACGTTAATTGTTAGTATTTTAGATCGGTTATAATGCTGAATATTTGAACATTGTAATGTCAAGGGCTATTAGAAATGTGTCAGATGAAAATCTGCCACAATAGAATTCCACTTTAGCAACGTAATGGAATAACCCGAAAAGGAAAATATTTATGGATTATTACTTTATTACTTTTTTATTTTTTAACTGTTACCTAATGGCTTACATATAGGTAGATAGATCTTGCCAATGTGGTGATATAAACACTTCCAAAATGCCTTTGTCTCCGAAATCTTCTGAAAATAATAAATTGTCAAAACAAGAGGAACTCGGTTCCGGACGTCGACGTAGAAATGTTAGAATTAGGTTCGAGAGACGTAATCGCTTTATCCTTTAGAAAATACTGTCTATACAAAAGCGTGTGCTTAAGATGTGGGGACAATGAGCGGTGAAATTGTGGCCGTCTCGAAATTGTTAAAAAGCAATTTTTCTATGCGGCGAGCGGAGAGAAATAAATCTCGTTTCATCTGTTTTATTTTACTCGGAAAATTGAGATTTGGTAGATTGCTATATTGTTTCAAAGTGTAACCTACCTGAATGTATTGAAGTTTGCACTTTAGTTTTTCAATCTAGAGTAATCTTTAGTCTTGTATTATTTTTTTGTTTTTCAAGCTACTTGAAATTAATTAAAGTCTTGTGTTTAGTTTTTGTTTGTTTAGTGCTTTGATTCTCTGTTTAATCCTCTAAAATGACCTTTTCAACGTCTTTACTATTCAGTTAAAGTAAATTTTGATTATTGTTTGTCCTCGTAAAAACTTAAATTTCATATTAGCATCTTTGTTTTAAGTATCAGTTGCAACTTTACTGCCTTCTTTAAAATTATGTCATAATTTTTTTTTTATAATAATTTTCCACATAGAAGTTCCTGTTAATTTTAAGCAAAGGATTTTAACACAATCCTAGATAAATCATTGCAGTATTAAATAACCATTTAATCCTGTATGCGAGGTAGAAATAAAACTTTGTAGAATCACTAAACCGGTGGATTGAGCTAGTTTTTTTGATAAAACTTCAAAAAAGTACGACAAATACGGATTTTCACGAAGATATTTTTAGAAAAATAATATAAACTCCTAACATAAAGTAAACTACAGTAATTTTAGTCTGCGGCGCAGGATCAAAGGCTGTCAATACAATGACGCAAAAAAATAATAATATACTATACAAGAATGACCACTATATGTAATTATACAATTTGAAGACGGCGATAAATATCACCGTAAAATTGTAAGAGTCGTTTATGATAAATCAAACAATAATAGTCAACTGACGAAACATTATAAAGAGACCAATCAGTTTCAAATGTAAGAAACGCAAAAAATTATAGATAGTTTACAGTCTTTTAAATTAAATATATAATAAGTGTTTATAAGGGAACTCAAATGGGTAAATATTAAAAACAAGAAAGATACAATAATATAATGCATTAAATATTCTCAATTAACGGAGGGACACAAAACAGAAAACAAACGAACAAACAAAAATGGAACGAACACAAAATTATGTGCAGCTATAAACTCCTAACACTCGGCTTTAGTAAAATAATAACTGTGTTATGCTATTAGTAAAGAGTACATTTTGTTCTGTTAAAACAAAATAGCGAATACAAAGTTTTAACCAGAACTAGTTACAATAAAACTTATAACGACGTTCGTTTTAATGATATGATTTTAGTAAATAACATTTTATAAAACACGACCATTAAATTAATGGTCTCATTTCAAACATTATTTTTCTGACGTTTTCCAACTATCAGAAGTTATTGCTTCTATCAAGATTCGAATAATTTTCTCATTTTTAGAAATATCGAAACCCATTTTGTATGCTAAACAGTTTCATTCACTAAATCAGAATTATTTTTCAGATTCAGTTTTTGATATTGGTAATAATTATAAAGAAATCACAATTTCGTGAAAAAAGGTTTAGAAACTATCTCCTTAATTATTTGAACTGTATTCTGTGTTTTATTTTTTATTGACCAGAAAAATTAAGTAGGACCGTTAATTCTAGTAATCGCCAGTGTTGCGTTGCCTTGGAAGGCAAGTGAAGTCATTAATCCAGTTCCTTATGAAATTGACGGAATAGACAGTGCAATTGTGCTTGCACACACATCTGTAATTTAATATCTTCTGCACATTATTTTATCGGTAGGTTGAATTCGGAAATTGATTAAATATTAAATTAATTTTTGGAATTCAAAATTGCTCGTAACATTAAGTCGAAGTAGTTAAATACTTAAATATTATGATTTATTGTTTCATAGCCCAACGCTTCCATAACTACTGAGATCCTCTATAGTTGTCATTATATTGAGACATAGCGATACATATCACCGATAAGCGATAAAATAATTAGGTTTTCATTAAGTCCTATAACCAAGTAACTTCTACCATATTATAAATTAAAAAAAAAATACATCAATTCATTTCAACATCATAAATAAGAGATACATAATATTATCAAAACAAATGATCTCGTTGTACTTTCATCACAAAAGAACAGAACATATCATCGACATTATCAGCCCATTCCCTTATTGCTGGTGTGTCATTATCTCAATGGCATCTATACATCGCTGCTCGCACGCACATGCGAACACATTTATTACCTTCATTAGCTCCAAGCGAACGCGCAATGATGGAGAGTGTCGATTTGACATGAGGAAATTACGAACATCAAAGAGTTTCAAGAAGATTGTTGAATCAATTTGCCATGAATGGCAACATGCGGGAATACAGATAAATATATTGGGGTACCTTTATTTCCTAAATGCGTTTAATGAAACGGTTGTTATTTCAGCCGTTTCATTAAACGCATTACGTACGCAATGATAATTGTGATAGGAAATTAACTAAAAAGTATCAAGATCTATAGAACTCAACTGCACGTCCAAAGATATTCTATTTATTTTTTATCTTCAGTGAAATGATCTGCTACGGGAATTTGACAGATCATTTCGTCAATTCATTTTTTTAAAGTAAAAACGCCAGTACTATTTCTGAAAAACAAAATCAATCAAAAGTCAAATATTAAAGTGTAAAAATATTTTGCTTTATATCCTACTGCGCCTTTATGTCGCCCGCGGTTTCGATCGCGATTTAGTAGTAAATAGCCTCTGCCTCGAGTTCAGGCTCGTTTTGTACTAAATTACATGAAATCAGTTCAGTGGTTTAGCCGTGAAAAAGCAACAAAAAGACAGACAGAGGAATGAAACCACTCGGAGACACTTCCTCGCTTTATTACTCTCTTAGTTCCTAAATTAAGGAAAATGTAATCGTATCCTTACTTTTGTTAATTGATATTATTTGCAAAAGGGCCAGATTGGGCTATTTTTTTGATGCTTTAATAATAATCGATGGCGTTCTGACAAGATTTATGTTCTGACGTTTGCGCTCCAACTGACGCTGACGCTACGAACTCGGTTCGGAGCAGTGTGATCAGCGCCTAAATATCGTCCTTTTATAAATTTTACATTTAAGTTCTAAATTGCCATGAGTCATTTTGATGACACTTTCATTGTTTTCGGTCACCGCACCCATTCTCAACGGAAGTTGGTCAGTCGTCAACACAAGTTTCCTCACTTTGGTTTATAAATGCCAATTTTCTAAGAATTTATTCACAGAAAAACCCAATAATTTAGTATTGAATCAATCCAGGGTTTAAACCCGAGACCTCTCGAACAAGACCAACGAGGCAGTCAAAGGAAAATGTGATACCCTTTTAAGTACTAAATGTTTTATAATTACAACATTCGTAGGTAATTTAACATAAATTTAATTCAAATGACTCCTCCATTATTACATTGTAACGACAATCAGATTCGAAGCGCCATCTGCATTGGTCTCATTTACATGTCTGACCTGAACAATCACAAAGCTGAGTATATACATCCAAGCGATTTTGAGCTCTATAACTAAATCATTAGATATAGAATCGCTTAAGTATTAACAATAAATTATCTTGCCTTGTGTGAAGAGGGGGCGTGCATAATTTGGGTGTCGAGGGTTTGCGAGGAACAATTTACTTGTGGTCATCCTCGAGGATATTAAGTCCTTTGTAAGACGGTGTAGCGGATTGTTTGAAGTGAAGATCTTGTTAATCTGGCAATGGTAATTGTAATTACAATGATACTGTCGTGATAACAGCTAACCACGCGTTTATAAACAGTATCAGTTGCGACCACATACGCATAATAATACCATGTATATAAGAAAAAATACATACACAGAAAAACAAGAGGCTTTTCTAAAAGGTGGCTCCTATGATATTATGTTATTAGTATAGGGGAAAAATATCTCATTAGATATTTTACTCCCAAACAGGAATACTTAGTATTGTTGTTTTCCGGTTTGAAAGGTGAGTCAGCCAGTGTAACTACAGATGCAAGGGATATGACGTCTTAGTTCCCAACGTTGGTGATGCATTTGCGATATAAGGAACGGTTACTATTTCTTATAGTACACACGCCACACCTCTGAAGGAAGTAGAGAATGGTTGTAGAGGGAGGGTGGCGGTGACGGCATAAGAGAGCGTCATGCCGTGTCCCGTCACGGTACGAGTCGATATTACCAAGTTGCCAATTGATGTCATATCAATATCAAACACAGAGGCATTGAAGTGTATGCATATCAAGCATTAACCAATCATATACAATGGACTCAATATAACTAAAATTATACAGTTAATTATTATTATTGCAACTAATTACGCAATATCATTAGTTAATATTATAATTTATTTTCAAGTGCATTTAATAATACAATGTTTAAATCAAAAGCTTAATTTAATTAATCATTATATTTAAATAATTGCAAATATTATATTAAATTTATACATTTAATTTAAGTAAATTAACCTTAACGACTGTTAAAGTGTGTGACTGACTAGGTCCCTGTGTTAAATTGGATTCGTAGCTTTACGATGGCATTCCAGGACATTTTATACAAAATAAAATAAATACATTTCTTATTTCTCCTGTATGAAGGTGAAGCAGGTAGCCAGTACATGTATATTTGTTACCTGAGTATCATATAACGGGATCGCAGCCTGCGGAAAGCTGCTGGTTCAAATTCTAGAACTGGGATAATTAGTCTCAAATTAAGTAGGCACACATTTCTTAACGACCGGCAAAGCACCTGGCCCCCGGTGTTGCAGATGTCCATCGGCGGTGGTGGTCGTCTTTCCATCAGGTGAGCCTCCTCGGTGAGATCGTTTGCCGTCACCTATGCCAATAAAAAATAATAGTCATACATCAAGTCATATACGAAATTATTGCTTTATATGAGCACGCTTTGTAATCATCTATATATTAAAAATCATTTACATAGGATATTGTATAATAAACTGGCTATTATCCGCGATTATAATTATAAATAAATAAATAATATATAATTATAATCATTAATTATAATTATAAATTAATTAATTATTTATAATTATAATAATTATTATTATTATAAATGTAAGCCATATTTTTTTATTTTGAATATATTTATTGAACAGGCTGTTTCAAATAACTAAAATATAATTATCATTGTACATGGAAAATGGTTAAAAAAAAAAATATATCCCTCTGAGTTTCTTTCGCCGGTTCTTCTCAGGTCCGAGGTGCTAAATTCCAAACCGGTGGTAGATTTTTGACAATCAATAAGCAAGTGTAAACAATTCTATATTGAATAAAGATTTTTGACTTTGACTTTGAACATATGACACAATACACAAACAATTATTAGTGAAAATAATAAAATTTAAAACAGGAACACCAAATTAAAACTGACACCGCCTCGACTGTCACTTGTTCAAAAAATTGAGTGTACAGACAGACAGATTTATAAAGCAGTATAGATATAGATCCTATCATTGGCGCAATCATATGTTCATACTGTATACCAATTTATATAAAGATCGGTTCAACTGTTCTTGAGCTATAGACGTACAGACAGACCGACAAAAATTTCAAAAATAGCAAAACTGATGTCAGTTTATCTAAAAGGAATATTTATGACAAAATTCGACAAAAAATTGAGTGTTATACATTAACCCTTGTATACTAATGTATATTAATGACTTTTACAATAATATTTGCCCCGAGAAAATTTAATGGAACGCGTATTATTCATTAAAACCTTTAACTGAATATAAATAAATGCGGTATAATTATACATTCCATTAAATATTTAAAAACAAAATGTCCCTTTCAAATAAACTTGTTCACTTCAGGGCTCGTCCCTCGAGCCGAGGTGAGCAGGTGTCTGGTGATTAAGTGGCAACCCTTTTCTTTGTCACTTCCGAAAATACATGTGTTGTAGCGTATGTATGTAGATTTAGGTGTTTCGCGTCAATGATTGTTTTTAAATTACGTTTCCGGACCGATACTGATTAGGGAGTTTCTTTGTTAGAATGAAAAACAATTGTCTCTTTTAAGCCAATTTTAAAGTCGGTTTTGTGATAATTAATTGTGAATTTTTTTTTATGGCATTGGTTGGCGGACGAGCATATGGACCACCTGATGGTAAGTGGTCACCACCGTCCATAGACAAAGGCGCTGTAAGAAATATTAACCATTGCTTACCTATGCGCTACCAAACCTGGGAACCAAGATGTTATGTCCCTGTGCCTGTGATTACACTGGCTCACTCACCCTTCTAACCGGAACATAGCAATACAGATTATTGTTATTTGTCGGTAGAATATCTATATATAATTCTTCAGATTATTTTAAATTTTTAATATTTAGTCGCTAGGTATGAGACCGCAATTCCCAAGGTCTTGGGCTCAAATCCCAGGTCGGATGATAAAAATTTATTGAGGTTTTTGGCGAAAAATTCTCCGCAAAAGTCTTACCCAATGGTTATATGGAATGATAAAAATTTCTTGAACTACCAATGTATACGGGTGGTGCTGATCATTTGCCATCAGGTGGCCTATTTGTCAGTCAGCTTACACATATGTATCTATGTATGTATGAAGTAGGACGAAAATTATAAAAAAAACTTGTACCCAACAAATAATACACATTATTATTATTTGTGATAATAATGAAGAAATATGTAGAACAAAAATATATTAAAGGTTTTTGAATGTAAGAAATATGAAGCAATTGCGTTGATATAAAAGGATTTGTCTAACCTCAAATCAACTAATATAGAGGCAATGACCTCTGACTGACTATGACAGCTTAATAAAAGGTGAGCTTGAAATTTGAAAGACACCTTTATCTCTCAGCGAAAAGGTTTCAGTACAATTTAATTTGAATAGGAGCGTTGCACTCTTTACCTCTAATTTCACCCATTCGACCTGTTCAAAGATTCTTTATTACAAGCAAGGCTAGATAAATTAATATCATACATGTATATATAGTACTCCTAATCCGTAAACCGATTTCAAAGATATTTGTGAAACCCTGGGTGGTTGTAATTGGACCCAGTAGGTGGCACGGCGATTAAAACATAAATAGAATTGCTCTTTACTCAAAGTCGGGGCGGCAGCTAGTATCTATACCATTATGTTTATGAGATTAAACCATCGTGTCTCTAAGTCACCAGTATTTTTCTTTGTTTTTGTGACCGCCGATGTTCAGCGATATGGACTGAATAGTTAATGTAAAGACCCTTTAAATTAGCTCTTAAATTCCAACAGAGCTAATATACTAAATCATTAAAATTATTGATCAAAAATATCATATTAGAATGGATTCTCAAGTGGATATTTATCTAAAATCATGACATGAAATTCGACCCGTTATAAGCGAAGAAACCATGCGTTTTTCCTTTGATTTTTAAGCTGTATGTTGGTTAACTGGTGAATGGTCACCACTGCCCATAGACATGAGAGATATTAATCCTTCCTCATATATAGTTATAATGGCCCTTGTGCCTATACTTACATTGGATCACCTTTCAAACGAAAACACAACTATGATGATTGATACTCGTGTCTACAAACAAATCTACAAACTCGTTATTAAGATACATGTTGGAATCATTTCCAGAAATTCTCCTTAAAAGCAGAGACATTATCCTTTCATAGAAGCTATTACGTTACTCAATGAATCAGATTAAAGAGAATCAAATAAAGAAACACTAATACTACAAGAAACGTCGTTATTATTAATGGTTTAATAAGAGACTTAATACTTTTCAATAATAAAATGATACTTTAAACTTGGTACGAAATAACTACAAATGAAAGAACTCCAACTGGAAATGTCACAAATGAGATCAGTAACTATAACAGAAACTTTAAGTCAGACGGCGGTCTTAACATAAAAGCTGAATTAAAAGACAGGTTTATTTTATAAATTAAGTTAGTTGCTAATGTGAGTGCCCTCGTCTTACTAAAAGACGCTAGACTTGTGAGTTTGAAATTTCATACCGAGAGTACAACTGATTCAAACGTGAAGAACTACATCTTTGAAAGAGCCAGTAATTTTTTTTTTTTAAATCCGCCCTTTTTCGGCCAATGGCGGACGCAATTTCAAGGGACTAGCAAACTTTGGTAAAAGCTAATCATGATGAGTAATTATAATCTTAATTCTTATAATCAGGTGGGACAGTAAATCTGACTGGATATAGTTCAGGCGTAAGAACAATGGCTCTTTTCTATAAAAAGTTACCGTATTTTAGTCAAGACATACTCAGTGGCAGTCCAACGCTTGAAGTTTACTAATCTCCTATTTATTGGACTCGTAAAGACCGTATTTTAGTATTACCGCAGTTTTCGTAGAGAAATTGATACAAAATAACCCAGCAGTTAATTTTTAATACCAATAAAATTACACAGATATTATATTATTCTTCTTATGAAGAAAACTCTCATCACAGAATAATTTCTACTCCTAGAAAATTATGCATATGAATTTTAATGTTATAAATGTTATGTATGTTGTATATGTTTTTAATAGTTAATGATTAGAGTTTTAACTCGTAAAGAAATAATAAGATCACAATAATTCTGAATACTCATAGTCCATATCTCTAATGGGATAAGGTATATTCGCCAAATTATAAATTTGAAGGTTACGTTATAAAGTCAGTAACATATGAGATATATTATTCTAAAGATTTTTTGTTTTGTTTAAATGGCAGACACACTTGTAACTTTCTAATGAACATTTTCTATCATCAACTGAAGGTAAGTGATTGGAACAATTCTTATTTTCATCACTCATAGTTATTGCCACTTTAAGCAACAGAAGAAACTTTTCATACCAGCAATCCGCTGCTAACCAGTGTCTAAGATGTTATGATTCTTGTGTCCGCATGTAACTCATTCACCATTTAAACCGATCACAGGCATAAAAAATATTGGTGTTTCGCGCTAGAATAACTTGAGTTGGTGCTATCCTAAATAATAATTATTGTTCTTAATTTTTCTGAAATTATTTATTTGTATTAATTACATTTATAGATACTTTTCTTTAACTCCGTTATTAAATTATCTGACAAAATTACGTTTTCTAAAAAATATTACTTTTGGAGTTCTCGAGGGAAGTCCTAAAGGATTTTTGTTGGGCAGGAAACTTTAGTAAATAATTCCAGGGGCATTTTTTAGGCTCGATGTGTTGCAAAGTTTCACACCACCCGAGGGACTAAAGACGAATTGTTTGTGATTTTAACAATTTCGCGCTAAACTTCTCGCATTATCGAAATAGTTTTGGTAATATATTTAAAGTATTCCAAAACATTGTTACGTCAGGCCGTGTTTTGTTTATCTATAATTAATTTTACATAGAATTCGACAGTGTTTTAACAAAACATCTCAGAACTTATATTCTTGCATATTTATCTTATTACTCTTATTGGCTCGAAATTGAGAGGTTAAATATTAATGACGTATAATATAATTAGTAGATTTAATTCATATTTGAAAAGAAAATCACATTTCCTTACAATGTTAATACATAGATTAAGGCATTAATTCTAAAAAATGAAAACACTTTATTTAATTTTGTTACAGGTGGTGTCTGGTCCCTTCGGAACCTCTCCATCTCCGTCCCCCGGGCTGTCCTTTCTGGCGAAGGTCAGTCAGCCGTCCTCCGCTGCTCGTACGATCTCGAAGGAGCCGCGTTGTACTCCATCCGCTGGTACCGAGCTGAAACGGAATTTTATCGGTATGTGCCGAGGGAAATGCCACCGACGATGGTCTTCCCATTACCTGGAGCATCAGTCGATGTAAGTATTTTTTCAAATTGCAATCTTAATTGATAGAAATTTACATATTAAATAGTGTTATTTAAATATAACGGTAAATATTTACCAACAGCTAGCTCAGTCAGACCACCAGCAGGTCCGAATTGTAAATCTGAACAGACGACTTAGTGGAGACTATCAGTGCGAGGTGTCTGCTGATGCACCTCTCTTCCACACTGACATCAAATTTGCGCCCCTCACCGTTGTTGGTAAGTCCGTTATAATAATACAGGTCTCAAAATAATTGAGACCAATTTAGATTTGATAAAATTAGCACTACTAATGTTCATTTGATCATTAGTGACCAATATTTTAATGGAAAGAATGAAATAACGATTTATTTCTAACATAACCAAATCAGAATTACACACTTAACTTACAAAGGAAACTATTACAAATGAATTAAAAAGAATGATAATGTCTTTAACATGACTGACAGATATAGCCCCAAATAGGTATAGATCTGTTCACTCACGAAAGCGTGCTTCTCCACATTAAATTATCGCCATTTATAAACAAAAGATAATCTAAGGTGTATGTTTTTGCTTTGTTGCTTTTACCGGCGTACAGCCAGTCCCAAACCTTCTCCTCAACATTTTATGGCATGGCATCAAGATTGAACAGATCCAAAACATCTCTGAACTGTTGTAATTAACAGCGCCAAGCTGAAAATATGAAATAAATGATTTTTGTAAAAAAATTAAAGCAAATTATATGCAAATCCACGAGGGCCGGTAGCGAATAAAATTAATATTCCAACTATGTATATTAAGTATTTTATTGACAATAGCAGAAACCAACTTAATAAGAACAAATGAATCCTCAGCAGAAAGCATAATTTCAGAAAACGCTTTATACATTATTCAACGGGGAGAATTTACTTTTATTTTGCTATGAATCAGCTCAACTATTAAAAGCTAAGTTTAATTAAGACTTTAATATTTCAACGTCTTCTTGTATCGTCTCGTATTTTTGATTGTTCTTCGATTTAAATAAAATTATTTGATTTTGATTGACGATGATTGGCGGATGAGCAAATGGGCCACCTGATGGTAAGTGGTCACCACCGCCCATAGACAATAGCGTTATAAGAAATATTAACCATTCCTTACATCACCAATGCGAAACTAAGCTTGGGAACTAAGATGTGTCCCTTGTGCCTTTAGTTACACTGGCTCACACACCTTTCAAACCGGAACACAACAGTACTGAGTACTGATGTTTGGCAGTAGAATATCTGATGAGTGGTAGTATATTTTCCCTTTTAACTCTACGCTTAAATTTTTATAATTGTAATATCTTAATTGATCATTTTACGTGTATCTAGATATAATGTCCTCATTACCGATTTCAACAATGTTGGCTATTAACAATAGACACAAGCCATTTCAATAAGACATATTATGGTGCACAAGTTTGTGCACAAACACAAGTGCACTATCTATTCTCTCACCCTTTCTCTCTCCCACCAATAATCCGATGGAACGGCAATTTCCCTGGACTGGAAAGAGTCCAGGCGTAGGAACAGGCTTTAAATACTTACGGAGGCTTGGGAGTATACACAGTTCTAACTTTAGACTCCTGGTTGTTACTGAAAATTTTTTAATAGAAAAACTTTTCTATCGCTCCGATCTGCAGTTGGTACCCAGATTCTTTGGATCTGCGTTATATCCAGCCACTAGACCAAGGTGTCAATATAGTATATATCATAATTAAACACATAATAATTGTATTTAGTTTTATAGTATTCATGAAAAACGACAAAGTCATTTATAATAAGTACCTAATATATGTATAATAAGACTCAAGAGAAAACAGTTACACAAATATCTAGAATTATTACCATAACGTTACAGCGCGAAGGTCGTTTCATATATAATACAATATATATAGTATATAAGCGTATATGTATTGTAATAAATATAAGTATATTAGACCCTTTTTGTACAAACGTGTATATTATGATAAGTACCTACTTCTGTTTTACTTTTGTGGTCTAGTTTACAATGAAATAGTTTATGTATATTGAACTGCGTATGTTTTGGATGTATAAAATATATAATATATATAATATACTTCATTCGCAAGATATTTTATATATTAATCGATCACTTGATTGTAAGCGGTCACTACCGTCCATAAAAATTAGTACCGTAAGAAATATGAACCATTCCTAACACCACTAATGCACCACCTGTACCTGTGTAGAAGGATGGAGAGCCAGTGCTCTCTCATCCTTCAAACCTCAACATAACGGTACTAAGTACTTTTACTTAGCCGTAAAATATAAGGGTTGTATCTGACCAGACATCCTTACACAAAAAAAATGTTTATTTGAAGGAAAACTAATTAAGAAATTATATAATGTCAACAGATCCACCATTCCGAGCTCCTCGACTGTCCGTCTCTCAGAGGAGTTATGCAAGAGGAGACGTTATACGCGCAAACTGCTCCATTGACGAAGCATATCCTGCACCCAATATCACGTGGATCCTTGATGACCATAAGGTTTGTGATTCTTATAATGCTTTAATCTGTTTTGTAACTTTGTAAACCTATGAAACAATGATTATTTTTTTCAAATTCTTGAGTTATAACACTATCAGCAATTTTAAGTTCTAATTAAATTTTGACGAAACAGTAGCAGCGGTTTAAGGGCTGCCAAGTGATGTTTTTTATGATATATGTGGCAAACGAGCACGAGACTCACCTAATGGAAAGTGACTGCTCTTTTCTTGAAGGTTTCCAAGTCGTATCGAATGTAAAAACCATTATGGACCCTGACCCCCTAGGCTATTGTCGTCCCCATTTCTAAGACAAGCTTTAAGCATTATTGGAGGGGTAAATAGGAATATAATTAATTCGAAGTAATGGAGCACGCTACTATTATTTTAAAAAATATATTTGAATATAACACATTTAAAGTCAATAAAATATTCAGATCGTGTCAAAAGACACTAACAAATGTGACTTTAGGTTTTATTTTAAATCCAGATTGAGAATTCTTATGTGCTAGTTGGTGGTATTTTCATATTCTGTCAATCTTTTATATACTTTAAGTGCTATACACAATACAATAAATTAGATTAAATTAAATAAGTATAATAAATAAAAAAAGGTTTGTTTTTCAATTAATAATTCTTATTTAAAAAAAAGAAAGTCACACGAACCAACAGGTCAATTGCTGTTAAACGGCCGCTCACAGCTCATTAGCATTTTGTGAAATATTCACCTTCCTCACAGCGCTAATGCGCAGGCAACCATAGACACTAAGATATTATGACCTTGCCTCTGTGTTACGATAAGAGCATTTGAAAAGTAGATAGGTATGACGAAAGATATTTCTTAAAAAACCAAGATTACAGTTGGAACGTGTGAACCTTAACATAAGATTATCGGTAAGGAAACCTACATGAGGTGGTAAAAACTATTTCCTTACTTAAACTAATTCTTTGTTACAAAATAAGTCGGAATCTACCTTAAATTATTCTCAATAGATTTTATTCCTACCTATGAATATCAAGTAATGTGAAAAAATGTGCACTCTCCTGTGGTGCTCACTCCTCGTTCATAAAATCACACTCCTCCTCCTCGGAGTCCTCGGCGGACATATAAATAGATTTAGCTCTCAGACTAGTCTAGTCTAGGAAGCTACAAATTGTCTGAACGACGCAGATCGCTTGGGACTTGATATTCCAAGGACCTGCGAGGAATTTAATTCGGTGTGTAAAATCGCGGACTTCTGGAAATGTTCGTTTAAATTGTTATGTTAGAGGGTAGTTACATATATTTGGCTGAAATGGGGTCGCAAGCTGACACGTTCATTAATTCTTTCAGAAATTATTTTGCAAAAATAGATTTATAATGTGTAATAGCATCTGAGTATGTAGCTCCGTCGTGTTGAAAGTTACGGAGAAAGCTTGAATATATTTCTTATTGGTTGCATCCAAAAAATTGACACCAGATCAAAATTATTTTTAATTGATTTTTAGAGCAAAGAATAACTTTATGAAATGAAAATGTATATTTTAAGTTGTAGTGCACGGAAAACTTTAAAGTTTTACTGCAACAGAAGAACTGTAAGATTTTTGTCTGGTGTTAATAGTAAAATCTAGAAACAGAACGTTGAATCGGCTCCAACACTGGAGTTCAGTCCCGGGGGAAATCTGGAATTGTCTTCGCCGCGACGGATTTAAACCGAGTAAAAATGAACTACAAAACCAAACAAATATTGTGCATAATTTCGATAAAATTTATGAATTCATAATTGAAAACTCAAAAGACAAATATTTTTACTGATTCAAATTCATAAATGGAATTGTTTCTAAACGTTTACGAGTTAAACCGTGTTAAAATTCATTCAATTACGACTGGTTTGATGGGAATTTAAAAAACATTCGAATTTCAAATCGTTCAACCGTTTCGCAAATTGTTATAATAGATTAATATTTTTGATTACATAAAAGCCGAGATGGTCCAGTGACTTGAATACCGTGAATCTCAACTGAATGTTACGAGTACAAAACAATAACACTATTTTTATTCATCTTAAGTTGGTTCATATGGTAATCAGAACCTTTTTTTGTTACATTAACAGCCTGTAAATTTCCCACTGCCGGGCTAAGGCCTCTTCTCCCTTTGAGGAAAAGGTCTGGAGCATATTCCACCACGTTGCTCCAATGCGGGTTGGTGGAATACACATGTGACAGAATTTCGTTGAAATTAGACACATGCAGGTTCCCTCACGTTGTAAGACGATTACAAACACAAATTAAGCACATGAAAATTCAGTGGTGCTTGCCTGGGCTTGAACCCGAAATCATCGGTTAAGATGCACGCGTTCTAACCACTGGGCCATCTCGGCTCTCAACTAAGCTGCAAGTTTCTAGTTTCAAGTTTTTTTGTACTTGCAGGTTCCCTAAGCTAGAACCGGCAAGAAACTCTGCAGTTACTCTTTTTCAACATTTAAAAATACAGTCATGTTAGTTAAATACAATTATATATGTATGTTATGTCTCCTGCCTGGAAGTCAACAAGCATTAGCTCCACGCTTTTTTATCATCTATATAATCTTGTATTGAATAATACGCCTTCTTTACCAACGTATTTTTTAAAAATTATTTGAATTTATGAATCGGCAAAGAAACAATAGAAATAAGTTAGACCAAACCTACGAGTAATATGCCTGAGTCAATGAGTTTGAATGAGTATGTGTGTGTGTGAGCCTGTGTATGTTTGTGTGTGAGCTAATAAACTCGTAATAAACTGTCTATTTCATTGTAGCTAAGTCTAGTAAGTAATCTGTCAATATTTTCTTACAGATATTGTAGTTTAACGGGTAGAAATTCAATAACTTGTTTAATTTATTGTACAGGTATGCAGATTGAATTGTTGATTAGCAATTTTTATTTTCAAAGTGTTCATTACACCATTTCTTCTACTTTTAGCTTTTTTCTAAAAATCCAATTCTTCTTTTAAATAGACGAGGCGTGTTAAACATTAACAGGCTTTATTTGTACCTTTATTTTGTTACACTTTTATTACACATATTATAATTTGAGTTACAAACAGTACAGATGAAATACTATCAAATAAAGGACGTACGTGACGCGACTACAAAAGACTTGTAATATCTCCGCCAACGCCGTCTGACGCTTACACAAATTTACAACATATTTTCCTTTGTATGACATAAGTAATTTTGGATTGCTACTATGTAAATAGTTCTTGGTAGTCGTTCCATTACTATATAGTGGAGTGGAATATTTATCACACGAGACTTTGGATTTTGTATTTACAAAGATGCTATGTATGTTTACTTAGTCGCAGGACTTTGTACTGCCCGTCTGTGCTACCTAAACATATATGTTATCAAAATAAAAAACAATTCTTAATATGTTTGTGTTCGGGCTTAAATGATGAATGAGCTAGTGTAAGTACGATGTAAGAGACATGATATCCTCAAGGCTAGTGGCGTATTGGTGATCTAAGTGATGGTCGATATATTGTACAATGTGAATGTTTATGGTCAATAAAGTCCAGTTACTATCAAGTGGACTATTTGCCAGGATATCTGTTTAAAATAAATAAAATATACAAATATATATATTCATAACATTATTTATTATTTTGATAAAAACACTGATAATATAATTGTATAAACACTAAAATTAAAGGTAAATAAAACTCAGGCTCCAGAAAAACAATAATTCTTCCTAGAAGCAAGATTATCTATACGTATGTAATAAAATTCTACAGATATTTTTTACTTAGCCAATTAACGACTTTCAATGTTATTTAAAAAAAAAAACATCGATAAACAAACCATTTATTACAAACAAGATTTCATTTCCTTCCCGATCGGGTGCCACCTACTGAGTCCAATCTAAACCATTCAGAAGCCTACGTTATGGAGGGGTGAACATTAAAGGTAATAAAGCTTGGAGTTAGTGTTTTGGCCATACAGGATATTAAATTGGTGAAAAAGGATAACTAGTCGTCATGTAACATGACGATTCAAAACGGCTTAACAACCAGTCGAATGCACAATATTTTGTTAAAAAAAAATGTTTTGTAATTCAGCTCAAATAACTTGTAACGTGTACTACCTAGATATTTTGCAGCATATAAAGGGAATCGATGTCTGCAATGCATTTACTGATTTTTACGCAAGTGTGATCGACGAACGAGGACTGTCTACTACGAACGTAGACTAAATAAGTGGTGAAATTGAGAGATCGTTTGGATCAGTATTCCTGTTTTAAATTACTGATCTGACGTAGAATGGGACTACACGATTATAGACAGAAAATTGTAAGTAAATCCCAATAATTCGCATTGTAATCGAAATGGTATTTAAATCGATTTAATAATAAATAAAATTTAAACCTTTAACATTAAAAAAATCACAACGGACCTGAATTCATAAATCCATTATTTTATAGCCCAGGATGTGCATACCCAAAATATGCGTATCTGTTCTGGCATTTAAATGAATGGTTGAATAAAGAAACTCACTCCGTACACAACGTACATAGTCTCTGAAAATATAGCACACAAAAAAGGTTTTGGACCGTCATGTAAAATCATTAGGTTTCAGCCGCCTTTAATTTGCAATATACATGTCTGCCTCATGAAAACTCTGAGCAATTTAGTAATGCTACAGTTTTTAAAATTCATCAACGCTTATTATTACTTCTGTACTTAAGGTCGTAATAAGTTATATTAGATTCCTGAATAATCTGGCTCTCGTTGTACATATTATTCTAACTAGTCTTATTATTCGTAAAATGAACGCGTCGAGAGAGATATGCCGGAATATATATTTCTTTCTTATTCCATATTGGAAGTCAAGCCAAACCAATAAACATTATCATCGTAATATTAACTATACCTTACACTTTGAATTCGGACCACCAAGACTTATAGTTCTATAAGAGCTTATGTCGCCTTAAACTGTTATTTTACTAGTTCACTCAACATTCAAACTGAAATCAACTGATAAGGATGAAGATGATGATGACCAAATGACCAAATCTTCATTATATAGTATAGATTTGCAAGGCCAGACAGACAATAACAAGAGTTCTTTTCAAATCACAGAACCCTCAAAGTCTGTAATTAAATCAACCGTTAAAAAAAATCTCTTTTGTAAGTCCCGAATCACAAAGACCAATAACTTTTTATTTAAACATTATTCTTCGTAGATGAAAATTCTAAAGCAGCCACGACTGTTAAATTATACAAAAACATGACGTATTTAAAATTCATGAACAATCAGAAGTCCGAAGAATCGGTGCTCATGAATCCGAAGACATTTACATACCGAACAGAAGTTCTCATTGCAAAGAAATCGCTCCGGTTCAAAACAAAGACAGAAAGAGAGTTATTCATCGACTTATTAGAGTTCAGCTGTGAGATAACTTAAAAATAAAATCATTTGGACAAATCGTTTTCAAATTGAACATATCTGATTGGTCGCTTATTACCTTTTGAATTAGAAAGCAGCAAAATTTGTGCAAAGACCTTTTTTTCATTTCCAGCGCATAAGTGGCAAATTAAATTCGCCATTTATGTTTCGTCACGACTATCCTTATCCTTACGGTATTTTCCTCAACGAGAAACATAACAGCTAATTTACTCCACTAGCCAACTTCACTAGAGATTCTCGTATTATAGGTTACTTACACGAATATTTAGCATTCGAAAAAAAGACAAAAACTAGAGCCATAAAAGTTCCTAAGATAGGAACTTAGGAACTTACTTTCCTTTGGGCGCATTGGCGTTATAAGAGATAAAGGGTGGTGGCGAACCACCCAGTAACAATTTATTATTTTATTTAATTATATATTTTAACTAATTATTATCTCTAAACCAAATGTATAAAAAAGGCAACAATTTATTAAAGTTCTTGCATAACCTGATTAATAATATTCAAAGTAATGCTTTTTTTATTATTCCTAAGAACTTAATTATGAAAAATTTAAAAACAATAAAGAAACAAATTATGAAACGCTTCAGGCTTTACCACTTTTTTTTTACTTTCACCATTTACTTCAGTTTACGTTTCGCTATGTCGTCTGAGCCGGACCACTCGTTAGCAGCGCAAAGGTTGTTTTTTCTTCAATTTAACTCGAATAAATAGACTGGTTTTTTCTCTTTGTTACTATTGTATCAGCTTCTGTTTGTCTAACGATATCTTATGAACTTACCTTTGAGTTTGCAGAGCAATTGAACTACGGTGTTCTTAGTTTTCATATCATTTAATGAGCTTTGTATTTACTGTTCGTTGCGAATAATTTAAATATAGGATCTTTTGGAGCTGCGTGATATCAACATTTATAATATCGACATTATGCGTCAAAAAATTGGATGAATTTGACAAAATATTTAGTAGTAAGTTTATTTTTTGAGTAATCTTGTCACGAAAAAATGTCACGGGTTTTATAATATACAATGAAAATTTTAATGATATATTCATAGTGACTCATGTGTCACTGTGAGAATATGTCTTTTTATTGCTCAAATGGTACAACAGTCGTATGGTCATTTCATAAGTATAACTCTGATATCAAAGTGCACCAAAAATGATAAGCGTTGCTACGTACTTAAAAAGAGCCAAAATAGCCCAAAGTTTAGAAAGCGTGCATCTTTACCGACGATTGCGAGTTCAAACCCAGACAAGCACCACTGAATTTTCATGTGCTTAATTTGTGTTTATAATTCATCTCGTGCTCGGCGATGAAGGAAAACATCGTGAGGAAATCTGCATATGTCTAATTTCAACGAAATTTTGCCACGTGTGTATCCAACACGCATATGAGCAGCGTGGTGGAATATTCTTCAAACCTTCCTCTCAAAAGGAGAGGAGGCTTTAGCCCAGCAGTGGGAAATTTACAGGCTGTTAATTTTAATGTTGCTACGTACTTATAACAAATGTCACTTGATGAACGGTACGGTACGGATTTCCATTGAAAAACATCCGATCCTAACCTTATTTAAATAGGTAATTTTCAAAAGAGATTTGTCAGTTTGAATTTTAAAAATAAGTTTAATGTTGTTTTTTCGATACTATAGATAGCAGAAACAGTTTCTTGGAGATCATCAGACTTGGACTTTAAAGAACGAGGGGCATTCAGCCAGCTGGAGCTTACTATCCTGGAAGCGGAACACTATAAGGTCGGCCTGACGTACACCAGCTCCAATCTGAACCGTGTCTATCAAGATCACTACATCTATGACAGAGAAATGGAAGATGACCGCGATATTGTTAGGTAAGTCGCTTTAAACATGGACATTTTTAGATGATTAATAATTTCTGAAACATTACGAGTTTGACCGCATCAGTTTTTATTATCAAAAAACCAGCTCAGAATATAGAAACTTAGCAGTTGCTCTTTTTGAACATTTAAAATACAAAGTCATGTTAAATACAATTCCTTGTTTTATAACGGTCATACTCTTGATTTATTTTCTTTTTAGGTAGTGTTGGTGATGCTAGACCTAAATAATCACCGACAATCATGAACACCTTCAAATGATTCTATAAACTCTTAAAAAACATTATTACAAATAATACTAAAATTATAAATGCGAAAGTAAAAGCTGAACCGATATAGATGCAATTTGGAAAGGAGATAGTTTGAGTAGTAGAGAAGGACTTAGGCTTTTTTTAAATTCACGCTTCGAAAGGGTAAGGGGTTGACGGTTTGTGTGCTATAGATATTTTTTTATGAAATTCAAGTGGGTAAATCCGCAGGCTCAGCTAGTTATATTAAAAGCGAAATTACTGTATATTTGTATGTTATTTCATCACAAGTAAACCATTGGAGAAATTGTAATTAAACTCGATTCAGAGATATTCTGTGATGTTTATAAGGACGTACGTTTATAAATTATATTTTTAAGCGGTTTCAGTGTTCAGTCGCGTTGAGTAGGTAATTTATTAACATATTTCTGATTCATATTCAGATGTGACGAGACGAGAAATATGATATCATTCAAAGCCGAGACTTGTAAATAACACAGTTCTCTTCAAGGCCGCAATATAAGAATGATTCTTGTTTATTTTCCTTTCAGAGATATTTGTAGACGTAACGAACCATTATTTATAAGAGAAGATGTATGGTCCGATCGCGATCAACGTTGCATTTCTTTGATTAAATATTTTTTCTGATCTCCTATCTATATCCACCATCTTTGTGATACAAAAACACGAACAATATAATACATTGAACTAAACTAAGCTATAATTACAATAATGTCTTATTATGACAGGCAATTAAAATGTTTGAAAAAATATAATTCTGCTTTTTATTGGCACAAAAAACAAATATTACGAAACGAGGCTTATATCTTCTGTATATATAAAAATAACAAGTCCTGACTGATTGATTCATTTCGTTTCATTCATTATGATTGAAAGTTTGGATATAGGTTAGTCTTTAAATCCGTATTTTTTTAAGTTAGAATATATGTGCCAATAATGTTACTGAGGGATTTAAGACCTCCAAAATTATGCAACGGCACCAGATAATAGGAACGGCACTCCAACGTATTGTCAAAGAAAACAGTTCGCACTTAAAGCCTGCTACGTCATGACAATTATTAAAGCATAAGGTCAAATCTTTAAAATGGCCGGTGTAGACCTTAAAAAGGGCTGTTTTCCGCAAGGATAGTGTCCTAAATATTCTGTTCGAGAGTGAGCTTTACGTTCACTCTGGTGGATCTAGCCCACGAAAGTTGAACCACAAATGTGGTTTACAAGGAGGTCTTAAATTAACGTAATATTTTAAATTAGTCTGTTGAATTATTTATAACCGATTTCCACTCGACCAAAGCCGCGGCTAGTATAAGTATATGAAATTATTTTGTGATTTCATATACTTATACTATAAAGTATGAATCTAATTAAATGTTATTGTGAGCTAAGTACTCTTTTGACACTTTTTACGCTTGACATTTTACAAACAGTGAAACTTACTATCCTTTTTAACCGACTTCAAAAAGGAGGAGGTTATTAATATAACTTGTGTTAAGGATAATTAGTAACGAAAAAAAATGTTTTTTTTTTTTTTATGGAATTGCTTGGCGGACGAGCATATGGGCCACCTGATGGTAAGTGGTCATCGCTGCCCATAGACAAAGGTGCTGTAAGAAAAATTAACCATTCCTTACATCATCTATGCGCCACCAACCTTAAAAGAATATTTCCTTGAACATAGTACGATATTTTTAATTGTTAACAAATTCTCAGGTATACTATGGTACCACCTGCAAGTGGCCAGTTCACGTTGGGCTGCGTGGCGACCATTTTCGATATCTATGCCCGGAAGAGTGAACCGACATACATAAGGGAAGACGCTCCTCATCCGGCATCTGTAACTGGAGAAGACTCATCAGGTTTGTAGTAACACTTGATAGCTTTAAAGATATAAAAGTACGAGTTTAACTGAACTTCTATGTTTAGTACATGACAAAATACTTACATCCTTTTCGAAATAAAATATCTAACAGAATATATGAAGTAATTGAACTGAATTTAAAATATTGCTATCTCTTTCTACTCTTAGTATTATTTTTACATTCGTCTTTGAGCATCGTTAGTAAATATTAGAAGTGTTTTTTTATACAATTAAACATAAAACAGAGTAAAGAAAAGGATGCACTATTAATAATGTATTAACAATTCTGAATCACGCTATAAAGATTTTTTCAATTCACATGATATATAAAAATAATCATTTGAAACTTTGTTCTAGGGACAATCACAAACCACAACATGATGCTTACAACCGTGTGCGCGTGCGCAATATTGTTGCATGCGTTATGATCATCGCACTGCAAAACAATAAGAGCATAAGGAAACTGAATGTTGTGATAGACATTAAGGGCCTTTGATGATCAGGTCACATTTGAATTTAAGAAACTGGAACTGAGGACATTGGCAAGGCTTAATATTTTATTTTGACAAGCCCTTGTTTATGTTTACTTGTTTGTATGTTTGGATCAAATCTTGTTATTTAATTTTATACCAGTTTTACTCAAATGATTGAGTTTATTTATTGCACGTACATTTAATAATGGTGACAATAAAATTTATTATTCTGAATAATATTATATATGATTCAATCAAAATTACCGCCTAAAAAGGTTGCTTTAGGATTTTTTGCTCTAACTTATTGCGTAGTAAAAGTTTGACGATGCGTCAGGTTGATATATTATATAATACTAACTACCCGCCGGCTTCACACGGGTGCAATAAGGGTATATACAAAAAAAAAGAAAATTGTTATTTTTCCGGCTAGAAAAGTTGAGAGTTGTCGGTCTCTAATATTATATGTCTGTATTATACATGTAAACTTTCATTTTGTATCACTTTGTAGATTAGACAGATCTAGATTTTTTTGATTCAAATCCCGATTGTATTTAAAAATAAGTAGTAGGTTTTTCTGCAAAGCGCACGAAAGCAGTCCGAAATCTGAAAGATGATACAATTTTATGACACAGAAATCAAGTAAAGGCCTGGTCTTGTGACTCAACTGCTTCCAACGTTCTTAAGTGTCTTTGATTTCAGATCTCAATACTTTTATTACCAATTAAATAACATAGTTATATAAATAAAATACAGCTCAATTGATATATGTTACTTGAAAATTAACATAAAGTACATACCTGATATTTTCCCTTTCATATATGATTGAGATATACATATATCGGATTTATCTACAAAGGATTTCTAACATAACATATTGATCTAAGTTTCACACTTACAAAAATAATCCTAACCTATGTTTTGTTAACGGTACTCGTAATTGTTCGTTTTTGTGTCAAACCAGAATTAGCCGGATATAACCTGACTGTAATACACAGATAATGAAATCTAGACATAAACTAAACATCATTACACTTAATTGATATCAAATGTGGCTTGAACATCTATCGGTTTCGCTAATGAGTAATAATAGTTGATATGTACAGTCGGCAACCAAAGTAATGTAAATGAAGCAATTTCTATGTTATGTTCTCTGTCAAGTATAGATCTGTTCACTTAAGAAGTGCGTGCTTCCAGGTTAAAATATCGGCGTGCCTTAAGAAATAAAATCTGTTTTTTTTTTGCTGACTCTTCTTACATTAGTCATACACACACTAAGACGTCTTGTAAGAACAAGCGTCACTCATACTAATGCACGCCGATGATTTAGCGAGGAGGGGCCCGCCGTCGTGAGTGAAAACTTCTATAAATAAATGACAATAGTGTCAATTTGATTATTGATGTATTACATGAGCTGTGTTGCCGCGTGTACTAGGTTTAAGTTATTATATAATATACTTATTTCAATGTTAAATATACTATATGTGAATATGTAAATAAATTTATTAGTTACTACGTTATTTGTTTTATTTGTGACGCCAGACGTGAAAGGGATTTTGGTTATTCGAATTGACAAGGATGAAAAGAAGACTTATGTTATAAAATATTTACCTTTAGCACAGAAAATATAAATTTGATGATATATAAGAAAAAAAAAATATTTCAAAAGAGTTATATTAGTACAAAAATCTTTTGAAATTTGATTTTTATATCGAGTAAAGTGTATAACAGCTAATTTTCTTTGACTAGTCGCTGATGTATTTACAGTGATTCAAATGTCTTAAATATACCTGCAAGAATAATCGCAACAAGGATAAAGTTACAAATGTGTAAAGAGTCTCTTACAAAATATGACATAGCAATCGTGATCGGCTTGATCAAAGGTAAGCAAATATCGTGAAGAGGTATGGGATACATACATCGTTTATTTCGTGAATGAAGAAAGACGAAATGAGTTATCTGATGGTAAGTAGTCATCGGTCATCTGTCATCTCCAGCCATAGATATAGGAATTGCAAGAAATATTTCTCTCCACACAGTTCATAAGATCCACTAGATTCTAAACGCTACGTCTCTAGTGCTAATTTATAATTATACAATTGGCGATAGGAAGTCTGATAAGTTAGTGGAGCTTGGTAAAAATGTCCAACATTATTCTTATAGATAATTCTCTGAAATCTAAGGTTCTTTAATAGTTTTAAGCACAATTTTTAGATAGCGAGCACATTTCCAACAATTTGATATTTACAAGCCGTCCAGGAAGCACTTTTGAGCTTTAATCAGGAATATCAAAAGACATGAATAACTTGATACTAGAGAAAAATATACTGAGTGAACTCTGCTCATAAAAATGTAAAGTAGAATCAAGATTTTCCGCTGAGCTGTCTTCGAGCTAACCTTAAGGTATAACCGAATCCTTATGTAAAAGATATGGTATATTAAGCTTGGTGAATATTGCTAGAAATGTTTAAAGTTAGAAATTCACTTCGGCTGATAATGTTACCATATATGACTTTTCTTTTACTTCCATTTTAATATTGTACGAAGTTGCTTTGAAAGAAGCAATAACTTGTCATTATATCATTTCTAAGAAGCACACTTAAATTTTAATACTATCATTACAGCCCTTTGAAAGTTCAAAGCTTATTACTTTCATGCTCGGTGATGTAAATAAATATCGTGAGGAAACCTGCATGCGTCGAATGAAATTCTGTAATGTATAGCCAACAACTTGCAGTGAGGCAGCGTTGTGGAATAATTTCTGAACCTTTTCCTTATCCGAAGAAAAATGCCTACATAACAGAGGTTTTACTGAACATAAAAAACGTATATTTCCAAGAATATAAGGAAATTATGGAAAAATCTATGAAAACCATTAAGGTTCTGTATTATAGAAGTCTACTTATTTTTTTACGTACTCCATAAAAAGAGGAAAATGTTTACAAATTCAAACGATTTAAGGTCCCTATGACCTATTCAGAGATCGCTAAAAATCTCGACGTCAAATCTAAAATACTCTGTGTTGAAATAGTAGCAGTTAAAAATTAACATTCCAACAAGAAGAACTTGTTAGAAATAGTAGGAACTCTTGGTCATATGATTCCATATTAAAATGCATATTAAATAGCAGTTACTTACCATTAGTAAAATAAAACGTAAAAAGAACCAACTTTAAATATTATCATTCAATTGAATCAGTTAATAAAATTACCAACGCAACCTACCCAGTTTAATCTTGGACTGGTGGAATACAAAATGAACTCGTTCCGAACGATTTGTCGTTGAAATGCAAAATCCACCTCGAACTAAAAAACTTTCCAGTGTCGTAATACAATCCGCGATAACTTCGCTCAGATCCAAATCTCTTATTCAATTTCAAACACACCTCCACAACATTACCACCTTTAACCTGAAGATATAAGACACGAAATCCTTCAAACTTTAAGCGAGTTTACTGAATCTTCGAAAGTCAGTCGCCGGTGAAGAGCATTTGCGTTCGATACATTACTTATTTGAAAGGGATAAGAGCTAATTTCGTTTAGAGTGTTAGTATCAATGTCGTTATTTCTCAAGGAGTGGAAAGGGTCCTACAATAAAGAGTCGCATTGGAGCAAAGCCAGCGGCAAGTGCGCTAGTCAGCAGCGCTAGTCTTGTTACGTTGATGAGGTTAAGTCTGCGAGGAAACTTGTTTGGTAATGCAGGTTTGGCTAATAAAAACTAGATTCAACTGTTTCTATCAAAGAAATAAGTTTCAGCTTCATATTAAACTGTGAATTAGGTTTAAAATTTACCTATATTCTAATAAAAATGGAAGGGAAAGATATATGGCTCATAGGAAAATACCCAATTTGCACTTTTTGATACTTTTTAAGTCGCTATAGTAATTGAAGAGCTCCATTTTACGTTTCCTGGAATACAATCAAAGTCAAAGTCAAAGTCAAAAATCTTTATTCAATATAGAAGTGTTTGCACTTGCTTATTGATTGTCAAAAATCTACCACCGGTTCGGAATTTAGCACCTCGGACCTGAGAAGAACCGGCGAAAGAAACTCAGCGGGATATATTTTTTTTTCATTTTTTTTTTAACCATGTACTCAATGACATGGAATAATATTAATGCAAATATAGAGGCTTTGGATATTTTCTTCGTAAAAAACAGAACTTTCAAATAAAACCGAAGAGAGACAGATTATATGACAAACAGCTTTACGTGCATTCCGAAACATAAATAATGTCTGTCAACCTTACTAGGCCGGCTTTTTTCTTTGCCCAATCTTGATTTCAAGAACTCTAGATTAACAAGCAATTTTAGTTCTGATTGTTCTTTTTGTTGCTTTGCTTTTACTAAATCTATTCCATTTTGTGTGTGCTTGTGCACTTGTTCGCCCTGAAGCGGCGTAGTGGTTCCAAAGTTCCAAGACTTCTCAATGAGACAATCTGAATTTAGTAAATATCGTAAATATTAGTAAATATCTTAAATATTTACTTTACTTATGAAATAATTACTCAGATAAACTGTATTTATAAAAATACAAAACTTATTTATTAAATAACAATTTCAAAAAGTCCATTAAACCATCAAAATGTTCTGATCAAACTATTCAACTAAAAGGCGAACCGAACTCCACGCGTCGCTAATTTTTTTATAAAGACCGTGAAATTCGAACAGCCCAAAGTTGTTGCGTATCATAGAAAGAAATTCTTTATAACGCCATCGAAAGTAATATATTCATTGAAATACCTAATAAAATTGCCATTGGACCTCTCCATTCACATATCATCGGTTTCGTCCCTAAAAGTTCTCTTATAAGAAATGTATTATTCCTCTTGCCCACTTTTTGCTAAGATTATGTATACGACTGTATATTTTTTATTACGTACAAAGAAATATTCTTGTAATACTTTTATATTGATTAACTTCAAATTATTTCGGCTCCTTTTTTTATGATATCTGTAGGAGGACGAGCAAATGGGCCACCTGATGATAGGTCACCACCAATAGGCAAAGGCGCTGTAATAAATATTAACCATTCCTTAAAACGCCAATGTGCCCACCTCAGGAACTAAGATGTTATGTCAGTTGTGCCTATAGTTACACTGGCTCACTCACCCTTCAAACTGGAACACAACAACACTGGGTACTGCTGTTTGGCGGTAGAATATCTGATGAGTGAATGGTATGTATCCAGACTAGCACAAACCCCTACAATTAAGTAAATTTGAAATAGCTTTTGAGTGTCAAAGATTAGGTGCAATGTTCGGTCAGGTAATTATAATAGGTTAATGATGTGAGTGACAGGGTCTGACAACTACCGCCTCAATGAAACCCTACTAAAAAATATTTAAGATGTTGACACTATAAGGGTCGTATGGTAACCGACGGCAAACCCTAAATTGTAATATCCCCAACGCACACACATAGCATATTAGGTACGAAGAAAATAGGGTTTTTTTATTAAGTTGTTTACATAATAATTATTTACATTAAGGGCTTTATTGTATTAAAAACTATCCCATCAAAAACATAAATGTAAAAATGAGAGCCAAGTTAAATATTATGATATATACCTTGGTCGTTGTCTTCAACGACAAAAGAAGTGAGATCTAAATTTGTGCCAAGTTAAATAGTCCTTTCTGAAATTTATTTATAACTACATAAAATATCATTTCTTCTTATAACTTGGGGTAATATATTGTTGCCTAAGGTCTGACTTGGCTAGTTCTCATATACGAATTATATTATAGCCTTCGTAAGTTCTAAGCCTGTTACAAATGAATTATAAACACAAATAAAGCACGCAAATATTCAAGGGATTTTTATTTATTGTAGGGATGTAAGGGAGCGCAAACTACACCTTGGCGCTCCAAGCCAACCTCACCTGCCCGTGGTGCATCCTGCCGATCAGCAAACGAGGCTCTGGCGACCGACTGATGGCGGTATAACCATCAAAAATAGGCGTAGCTAAATACCACAGGCCGGTAACGGGCAGCAGCGTCACCGGTGCGAGAAGTTGCGTCCTGCGATCGCCAACCCGCCTGCCCAGCGTGGCGATTATGGGCAATACCTCCAAATGGTAAAAACAGGTAAGCCACGGCCCCCAGTTCCCGGCGGTCCCGCTATTCCTCGTCATGGTGGCGACGGTGGTAACGGCGGGATGGGGGGTGCTAAGAATCACCGGGCTACGGGAGGCCACCACAACCGACTGACCCTGGCGACGTACAACGGACGCACGCTACGGCTTGACTCGCATCTAGCGCAACTCGAGGTGGAACTTGGGAAAATTAGGTGGCACATATTAGGGTTATGTGAAGTCCGTAGAGAGGGAGAGGACACCGTAACCCTCGAATCGGGCCACCTAATGTACTTCCGAGAGGGAGACCAACAATCCCAAGGAGGCGTTGGGTTTCTGGTTAATAAGTCCCTAGTTGACAACGTTGTGGAAATCTCCAGTGTGTCGAACAGGGTAGCGTACCTCATTGTAAAGCTCACCGAGAGGTACAGCCTCAAGGTGGTGCAAGCGTACGCACCGACCTCGACACACTCGGACGATGAAGTGGAGGAAATGTTCGATGATATATCGAGGGCCCTCCACTCCACCACGAAAACCCACTACAACGTTGTCATGGGGGACTTCAACGCTAAAGTGGGAGTACAGAATTGTAGCGAATCGGTAGTAGGACCCCACGGATTTGGAAGCAGAAATCATAGGGGGCAAATGCTTGTCAACTTTCTCGAACGGGAGGGGCTCTTCTTGATGAACTCCTTCTTCAAGAAGCAGCCCCAAAGGAAGTGGACGTGGCAAAGCCCCGACACTATGACCAAAAATGAGATCGATTTCATCATGACGGACAAAAGGCACATATTCAGAGACGTCTCAGTGATCAACAGGTTCAATACCGGTAGTGATCACCGACTTGTCCGAGGCTCTCTGAATATCAATTTTAAGGCCGAGCGCGTCCGTCTGATGAAGTCTACACTCCGACCATCCCTGCTCCAAACCATTGCGGGATCTGAAACGTTCCAGTCAAACCTGGAGAACCGATTCGCTGCCGTGAAAACCACAACAGACGTAAACCAGAACCTCAAAAATGTAGTGAGAATTCTCAGGGAAGAAGGCACGAGATTTTGTAGCATGCAGCGTAAGGGCAGAAAGTCCAAACTTTCGGAAGAGACTTTAGGGCTAATGAAGAAACGTCGTGAAAACCCACCTGTCACTTCGTCCGAGAAACGGCAACTAAACCAAGAGATCAGCAAGCGCGTACGACACGACCTCCGGTGCTCCAATACTCTTACGATTGAAAGAGCCATCGAGCAGAATCGGGGGTCTAAGGTGTTCGTACAATCTCTTGGAAGAAGCCACCTGACGAAGTTGACCAGAGCAAGTGGAGAAGTCGTTTCTTCCAAGCCGGCAGTTCTTTCGGAAGTAGAGGACTTCTACGGCCGGTTATACGCATCGCATGCATCTCGACCTGATCCCGAAAATGAGGATGCTAGAGCTACATTAACACGCCATTTCACCGAAGACCTGCCAGAAGTCAGTATTGGCGAAATCGAGATTGCTCTTAAACAGCTTAAAAATGGAAAAGCCCCAGGAGAGGACGGCGTTACAACAGAGCTATTGAAAGCAGGAGGTAAACCCGTACTGAGGGAGCTCCAGAAGCTTTATAACTCTGTCCTCTTCGAAGGGAGAACTCCGGAGGCGTGGAGTAGGAGTGTGGTCGTCCTGTTCTTCAAAAAGGGAGACAAGACCCTGCTGAAGAACTATCGACCCATATCCCTAATGAGCCACATCTATAAGCTGTTTTCAAGAGTGATCACGAACCGTCTTGCGCGAAGATTCGACGAATTCCAACCCCCGGAACAGGCCGGATTTCGGAGCGGATACGGCACCATAGACCACATCCACACAGTGCGGCAGATTATACAGAAGTCCCATGAGTATAATCGGCCCCTGTGTCTCGCATTCGTGGACTATGAGAAGGCCTTTGACTCGGTTGAAATCTGGGCTGTTCTGGAGTCCCTGCAGCGTTGCCAAGTTGATTGGCGATACATCCAAGTGATGAGATGTCTCTACAAGGCCGCCACCATGTCCGTCCAAGTACAGAGTCGGCAAACGAATCCCATACCATTGCATCGAGGAGTGAGACAAGGGGACGTTATTTCCCCCAAATTGTTCACTAATGCAATGGAGGACATGTTCAAGACGCTGAACTGGAAAGGGCGTGGCATCAACATCAATGGCGAGTACATCTCTCACTTGAGATTCGCAGATGACATCGTCATCATGGCAGAAACGCTGCAGGACCTACAACAGATGCTGAATGAGCTGGCTGATTCTTCTATGCGCATCGGCCTACGGATGAACTTGGATAAAACCAAGGTCATATTCAATGAACATGTTCTACCGGAACCGATTGCGATACACGGTACCGTCCTCGAAGTTGTTCAAAAATATGTCTACCTCGGGCAGACATTGCGATTAGGTAGAAACAACTTTGAGGACGAGTTGAATAGAAGAATTCAGCTAGGTTGGGCAGCATTTGGGAAGTTACGACGAATCTTCACATCGTCGATCCCACAGTGCCTTAAGACGAAAGTCTTCAACCAGTGCGTCCTACCCGTCATGACATACGGAGCCGAAACGTGGACACTCACGACAAAGCTGGTCCACCGGGTTAAAGTCGCTCAGCGTGCTATGGAAAGGGCTATGCTCGGAGTATCTCTGAGGGATCGCATCAGAAATGAGGTGATCCGTCAGAGAACCAAGGTCATCGACATAGCCCACCGGATTAGTAAGCTGAAGTGGCAGTGGGCTGGCCATATTTGTCGTAGAACCGATAACCGTTGGGGAAAACGTGTTCTAGAGTGGAGACCGCGTCTCGGCAAACGTAGTGTAGGACGTCCTCAGGCTCGGTGGAGTGACGATTTGCGCAAGACGGCTGGCAGGAGCTGGATGCGAGTTGCCGAAGAAAGACCACAGTGGCGTGCATTTGGAGAGGCCTATGTCCAGCAGTGGACGAATGCGGGCTGATGTGTGTGTGTGTGTGTTTGTAGCGATATCCTGTTACGATATACATAGTCTACTACAGTCTCACGAAACCTATTTTATTGTTGTATACTAGTATACTCAAACAAAAAATATGCAGTCGAATAGACTAGGCAGCTTCCATCGGAAGGCACTGAAATAATTCTTATGAGCGCGGTTGCCACTCGCTCAGATACGTCCGCATTAAGGTTTAATCGCAACGCTCCTATGCCGCTGCTCCGGCGTTGCGTCGCGCGCCGTGTACCGAAATGCCTATTATTTATTTTTTTTAAGTACAATGATTTTGCACCATTGATGTGCGCTAAATGCTAGTTAATAACGTAATAAATACGAAAGTCGGCTATACTCATAAGTAATAAAACGGAAATATTTGGATTTAAAAAACTTAAGGGTGGTATTCAACTTGTTATATATTCACGTGAAGACCTTAAAATCCACATTAAGACCGGCTGTCATAAGTTTTGATTGCTGGTTCTTACATCATTTTTTTTATTACAGTTATTACAGGAACTAAGTATATAAGTGTTCCTATAGACCCATTAAAATGAAAAATTATAATAAAATGATAAAAAATTACCAGTTTCAGATTTTTTCCTTTACATTGGCCTAATTATCTACCTGCATGCCGAATTTCAACTTTCTAGGTCACCTGGAAGAAGGTTATAGTTTTGATCTATAGGTCAGTCAGTGATAAAAATGACGATTTTTAGACGTTAATATCTAAATAACCATTTGAGATGCGTTTATGAAATTTGGAACACATATGTATCTCGCGAGTCTCAATATAGGAGCCAAATTTGATACATTTATGTCAAATAGTTTTTGAGTTATGAGGAGGTCAAAAGTGGCTCCAAATGGTTCGTGTAATATTACACACGGTGCTGCACGCCAGTTCTGTTACTAGAACTTGGCTGACACGCTACCGCGTGTCTAGATCTTAGCCATCCTATAGATCGCGAATGCACCGCCAACCTAGGGAATTAAAATTTTCATGTCGCTTGTTTTGGTAGTTACACTACTCATTCGCCCCTTAAACAGGAACATGAAACAATTAAGTACAGACGAGCTTGCACAGAGCCTTAACACCAAGTTAAAGTAAGATATATAAAGTTAATTTGTAATTCACAGATACCTGTCGTATGATTTTAAGATTGGCTGATAAAGATGGCGTAAGGGCTGAGCCAATAAAAAGTAATTGGATGTTTCTGTCGAAAAAAACCCAATTATTGCCAGATGCTTAAAATATGTTAGTGCTGACTCTGCCTTGTCTCGGAGATCAAGTGAAGGCGTTGGTTCTGTATAAATTTGAACCATCTACGGTTCTTAGATTTTGACTGGCTGTAGAATACATTAATTGGTCAAGTCGAAATATCTTTATATAAATAAATAATTAAATAATTTTCTTAATTTGATGGTATTTATTATAACTTCCCATTGGAAATTATTTACAAGCTTTTATTTTTGTTTGGATAACTATTTATTTATGTAAAATATGGGTGACGTTATTCTAAATCCTGCATGACGGAACACCCAAGATATAGTTTTTTAATTCATTCCTACAATATGAGTATCAAATGAAATGGCTTGCTGATAATAAGTCAATAAATATTGTGACGTCACTGTAAATCAATATGGCGGAGTAAGTTCTTAGTGTTTGCCTATAATATGGATATATGAATTATTTATTTACTAAAAAAAATATTTAATTAAAAAAAAAAAACAAAAACTTTTACTGTTAACTTATAACGTCGTTTCATACTTGATACATGTGTGTCACATGTATATTTATATGAGATAAAAGCTTATCGCGAGATATGCTTGTGTTGATAAACAAGTAAATTAAATAATTTTACCTATTAAAATTTTCAAACTAAGTAAATACGAGTACTTAAATATATATGTTACATTTATACACTTTAGATTAATTTTAGTTACGATCTTTTTGTAATATTCACTTTTTCTATTTTTTAAACTATGTTTGTATTTAAATGATCGTGTGATGAACTGTCCACACTAGTTCAGAAGTAAGAATTTCATTACTAAATCAAAAATCAAAATACACTTTATTCAAGTAGGCTTTTACAAGAACTTTTCAATCGTCACTACACAAGTGTAATAAACGTAGAGTTACTGGTTCAGAATGTAGATTCTACCGAGAAGAACCCCTAAGAAACTCAGTAGTTAGTCTATTCCAACATTTGAAATACAAGTAAGTCAACAAGTATTAGCTCCACGCTTCTCATTAAGATATTATGTGTAAAAAATTTTTAATTAAAAATAATATATAATAAGCCCGGCATACTATTTTATCAAAAAAATTCCTTATGATTCACTCAAATTAAAAAAGACACAACATATTATACTTTTGACTTAAATTAGCTTTAGATATATATAGTGAGGGGGTGGTTTATTTAATCTCCGGAAATAATCATACAATTCTTAAAATAATGGCACTTGCAGAAAGCTAAGCTGGTAGAGTGCTATAAGGTATAAATTATATTGATATCATATTATAATAAATTGCATCCGTGAGAAGCCGGGGCGGGTCACTAGTTTAATATAACTATAACTATAACTTAAACGAATTAGTATCCCTAATAAACTATTAGGGTCTTGTTTAAACTTTTCAAATCCGATTTCAGCTTCCGTCGCCAACTGTATCGGAGACATTTAAATTTCATGAAGGAGTCCGACTCAATATCCCGAGTGCGGGCCATTAGTTGGCATCGGTTGGCACCGCGCCAGACAGACAGACAAAGATGCTGCCAAACAGAAAGAAGCCCGATTGTCAGCGATACCGGTTATCAGGCTGAGGTTTTTGAACGTTCCGATATTTCGTATCGATAAAATATAATATTCTCTTTCGGTCCCCGAATAGTTTTATTTCTTTTTAGATAAACTATTTTCGAGTTACATGACTTTGTTCGTGTGGACTTTGAACACAGTATGTTTTATTTCCTATCATAGCAGATAATTTATTAAAAAATATTATTATTTTTTATGGTATCGGTAGGTGGACGAGCAAATGGGCCACCTGATGGTAAGTGGTCACCACCACCCATAGATAATGGCGTTGTAAGAATTATTGACTATTCCTTACATACGGCTTACGGCTTAGCGGTTGGACTTGTGAATACCAACTGATAATTTCAAGGTCAAGTATTAACAGTTGTTAAATGATAGCATAGTAAGTTTACTTTTTAAAGTTTCTTTTGGGTAAGTTAAAAAAATGTACCAAAATAACTTGGTGTGTTAACAACAATAGATAAAAAACAATTGAAGAGCTCATGTTATACATAATATCTTAATAATGCAGCTCTGATTTCCAAACTAGTATGGCTTGTTCGTCAGAAGTTCAAGACTCCTTACTACGACTTCTTTCGCCTCATTTTTGAAAAACAAGAAGGTGAAAAGCGCCTGAAAAAAACTACTAAAACCAATTTACATAAAACTTATGTGAATTGGAAGATACAGTGCGTTCCATGACGTTTTTTACGTCTGGCGACGGTTTTGCTCGTAAGCATATGTTAATGACATGTTGATTGAACTAACGTTAAATCCTCGATGAAATTAAAATGAAACAGTTAATAGATCTGAGAAGACAAAGCTCTATGAAGCTACTTGAGCCGCGTGTCTCGCCAAAGCAGCGCTTCAATCAATTAACAGCGCCACTTCAGCAACCCAGAAAAGTAAGTTCGTAATTGACTTCGCAATGAAAGCGGAGTTTTTTGAGTTCTTTCATAACAGAAATCCTATTAACGTGGTCTTTTGTTCTCAACGAGCTCATATCGCGCCGAGTGGGCTGGAGTTGAATTTTTAAACTGGTAAAAATCTATGGTTTAAAGGAAATTTGCGAGGATTTTGCCCGTTTTAATTGTTTTAATTTTAGATTTAGATCCTCTAGGAATTCATTGAATAATAAAGAAATACTTTTATTGAAACCTTTTTTATTTGAACCTGACTCACCTGAATCGCCTGTATTGATTATATTCATAAGTTTTTGATAAGCAATTGCAATTGCTGCTATAATCCCTTGACTTGACACGAATCAGTCGAAAGGATTTCGACAAATATGTTAAATTACTCTAAAATTGGAAAGTACGACTGCTGAATGCATGAATCATTTAAAGACAGTCACTTCGAATGATGTAAGGATTCTAACGATACTCCACTCATTCAAATATGTTCAGGTAATAAATTCACATACACATGCAGTTGTGTAAAATATAAAAAAGGATATTTTTTCACCAGATTTATGATGAGTTCGCAATGAATGTTATTGATAGCAGTATCAAAGACCTTTGTTGACTAAGAACATATACCTTACCGAAGAATATGTGCAATTTGTAGATAGATGACTTATGCGAGCGATTATTTGAAATTTATCTTATTTTTTTGGTAAGTGGTTACCACCGCCCATAGACAAAGGCGCTGTAAGAAAAATTTACCATTCCTTACATCACCTATGCGCCACCAACCTTGGGAACTAAGATGTTATGTCCCTTGTGCCTGTGATTACACTGGCTCACTCACCCTTCTAACCGGAGAGTACTGTTATTTTGCGGCATATAATATCTGATGAGTGGGTGATACCTACCCAGACGGGCTTGCAGAATGCCCTACCTTAATTTGGTATATTTTAACTCATGAATAAGTTGTCAAATTATGTGGTTTCTCAACATTAAAGTTTATTAAAATTTCTTAATAAATGTCACTATCACAATAATTCAATCTACTAGAAAAATTGGTATGAAATGTAAAATCAAAATAAAACACTTTATAAAAAAAAAAAACAAGATAAATCTTCCACCGTTTCGGAATATACAATCTACCTAAAAGCACCAAAAAAAATCATTCGTCATCAACCTAAAAAAAATGAAAGAAAATCAGTAGTAACATTTTATTATCAATAAAGATAATAACACAAAAATTGCATTAAAATACATATATCTCACTCTGAAGTTCCACACTATGTAGAGTGTAAATTTGTAATGGAATAAGATCCAAACCAGCATTGAGACATTTTCAGGCTGTTTATCTTTTCCGTTGCGATGGCCGAGATGGCCCAGTGGTAAGAACGCGTGCATCTTAACCGATGATTTCTGGTTCAAACCCAGGCAGGCATCACTGAATTTTCATGTGCTTAATTTGTGTTTATAATTCATTTCATGCTCGGTGGTGAAGGGAAACATCGTGAGGAAACCTGCATGTGTGGAATTTCGACGAAATTCTGCCACATGTGTATTCCACCAACCCGCATTGGAGCAGCGTAGTGGAATATGCTCCAAACCTTCTCCTCAAAGGGAGAGGAGGCCATAGCCCAGCAGTGGAAAATTTACAGACTGCTAATGCTAATTAACTTTTCCGTATTACAGTATTCACGATCGAATGAAGATGTATTAAATTTTCCGTCATTTTGTCTTAAATTAAATGTTGGCTACATTGCCGTAACTCAACCAGCTGGTTGTTAATCCACGTCAGGTTTGACCAGGTTACTATTTCGTTGGCGATTAGCATCTGACTTAGTGAATAGATCACGTTGATCTTAACTAAGTCGTGTATTCAAGCTGTCATTGAGTTTGTCTACTGGTATTGTGTGTAATTATAATATACTAGCCATCCCCGTTTCCGGGTAGAAGGGTATTACATAACATACGTTACAAGAATATAATATATATATATATATATATATATATATATTTATATATTTTAATATTGGACAACATCACATACATTACTCTGATCCCAATGTAAGTAGCTAAAGCACTTGTGTTATGGAAATCAGAAGTAACAACGGTACCACAAACACCCAGACCCAAGACAACATAGAAAACTAATGTTTTTTTCTACATCGACTCGGCCGGGAATCGAACCCGGGACCTCGGAGTGGCGTACCCATGAAAACCAATGTACACACTACTCGACCACGGAGGTCGTCAATTTATAGTTTTCGTTTCGAATTTCGACCATAGCGTGACCAGCAGGAATTATCAGTTATAAATTTATTTACAATTAGCATAGAGCTCATTTCTATAATTATAATAATTAAAATACTATAATTAGAATATGTATGAAGCGAAATAACACAAGAATTTTATTTCGCTTCTAGTATAGTAGTGCTGTATGTACTGTATAGTAAAAAGGATTTTTTTGAAGTAGGTTAAAATTATGTTATATTTATTGGTCACTTGGGAACGTTTTAAAGTGTTATCCAATGAAAGATTTAAGCTAAGTAAGACTATGTCATTCTAACTCGGCTCAGACTAAAACTAATGTGCGTACCATAGTTCTGCGTCTAGCGAAAATGTAGTTCACGATCATTTATTTGACGTGACGATCATCATTTAAGCCTTATCTTGACAATTCATATTTACTTTCGACTGGATACTTATTTTTCAGATAAATCAGCATGAGGTCATTGATATTGTAAAAAGAAAGGTGACCAACTCGATGCGCTCAGTGGTTGTCAAATATCGAGAGATATATTGAGAGGAAAGGGTTTGAGAAGGTGTAACACTTTTGTCCTTACGCAACGATTTCTGCCAATTCAATCTACTGTAAGCCGTTTTAAAGAACTCCTTTCCAATAAACATACACAGGGAAAAAATACAGAGTATTTCGCTATTAAAATGAAAATAAATTCCTTTTATTATTTTCGCATATAGAACACACAGTATAGAGTATCGGAGTAGAGAAGGCATGACAGTATAAGAGAGCGTCATGCATGCAGTTTTATTCCTATTAAACGAACCAATGGTTGTTTCATACCAAAACATATTAATATAAGAGATTAAGGACATATAACTCCCTAAGCCCGTTTTTAGTTAACAAGACCTGGACGAGGAGCTTCCCACTTCTATAAACTTGTTTTGGAAATCGCTAACGACCTGTAATACTACCGGTGTACCAGGCTAATGAGTTACTCGCATGTTTGGCATACATTGCTGTTTTGCTTTAGAAGCATCTCAATTTTGTCCGTATATATACTGCAATGTACGCAATTCAATACGATACAAAAGAAATAGTAAATGGTGAATATGGAGGATTATTCCTCATTCAAACGATGAGTTTCGTGTCGCTTATGAGATGGTAGTTTTGAATTTCAATTTAGCCATAAGAGATTATTCTATAGATTCTCTAAGTACATATAAATTGTGTGAAGCTTTGAATTATCTTTGTGTGTGTGAATTTCCTTCGGAATTATTGTGAAGATACATCACGACAAAAAAAAACATTAAAGAAAATTACCTGAGTAACTACAGGCACAAGGGACCTAACATCTTAGTTGCCAAGGTTGGTGACGCATTGGTGATATAAGGTATGGTTTATATTTCTTACAGCGGCATAGTCAATGGGCATTGGTGACCATTTACCATCAGGTGGCCCATATGCTTGTCCGCCTACGTACATTATAAAAAAAAATACTCGATAAAGGATTATATAGATGCCACAAAGTATGGAGTTAGTTAATCTGGATACTAATTCAATTATTGTTTTTGATGAAATCTATGTCATTGACTGTCGGAAAAGAGTAACTGCTTAGTTTCTTTCCGGTTCTGCTCGGTAGAATCTAGAAAAGTCTGGAATTAGTTTTTTTGGTATCCATGCTACAATAATTACAATACATAATATTGGCTTTGAATTATTGTAAAAGGACGATTGAAAAGTTCGTAATTGCCTTGAATAAAGTATATTTTGATTCAATATAAACCACTACACACAGCATCAATTTAACGCTGATTCTAATTTATATGTTTAGTCACTTTTGTAATTAACGTCTCTCATGATGTATATTTTACACAAGTACTTTATTTGACGACCTCCGTGGTCGAGTATTGTGTACACCCGATTTTCATGCCGAGTCGATGTAGAAAAAGTTAATTAGTTTTCTATGTTGTCTCGGGTCTGGGTGTTTGTGTTACCGTCGTTACTTCTGATATCCAAAACACAAGTGCTTCAGCTACTTACATTGGGATCAGAGTAATGTATGTGATGTTGTCCAATATTACAAGGTACTCTGCTACACAGTAGATATCTACCGCCAATAACTAATAAAATGATATAATCATTACATATTATATAACAAAGTCCTCTCGTCGAAGATCTGAAGGCGATAAGCTCAAAAACTACCGAAAGTATTTTCATTTTCATACGATTTTTACCTGAGGTAGATAAATTTGTATAATTTATTACTGGTTTTGTTTAAATTGACTAAAATAGGACCTTTATTTTTGAAGATGTCGAGAAAAATTATGCCGACTGTAAGTTTTACTAGCGTCCGCTTAACTCAATAGAGTTTATTATTCACGATGTAAACATTTTATCTAGACCTTTATTCTACCCGTGCGAAGTCCGGACGGGTAGCATGTAAGATAAACTACAATGGATGTTTACAAGTTCTCTATACGTTTCTAAACCGACCGTAATGAGACAAGCGAAGTCTTCTGCGTACGCCCCGCAAGGTTCATTTGCAAAAACATCAGGATTTTTTTGACATGGTCGCTCTTCAATACAAAATTTCTACTTCTTATAAACGTGTGAAGCCGCTACTAATAATTAATATATTAATAATATTTTATAATCTAAGATAAACGTATTAGAATATCTTCTATAATTTTCCTATTTCTACGCTCAGCAAACCCAACTGAATGGTTGAAATTCAATTCAGTTAGTTGCTTAATGGCTTTCAGTCGATCCAAGGAGCAGAGATCATTTCGACAATGTCAGGTGGGATTAATGATAGTCTATAATAGCCTAATATTCACTTGGTCTGTCATCTAACATGATAACCGACGCTTCAATGGTCACCATAAATAATTCGGTCCGGTAAGTCGGTTGGATTCCGTAGCAATCTGCTTGGAAACTGAGTATGATATTTACTAGCATACTTGTTTATAAGCTCTTAGTATAATCTTATTTTAACTTAAACTAACTTTATTGTCTTTAGTTTAATATATTAATTAGTAAAAACTATATTGTCTATGGCTAGATCTCATTGTCTTTGATTGTTCTATTGATATCAATTTATAACATTTAACAATACGCCAGAAGGCTAGGTATGAGTTGGGTCTAAGACAAAGAAAATAATTTAATAGTGATAATAATATATTTTGATACACAAAGATAGATCGATATCTTCGCTCAAGTTCGGGGTCAGGTCAATATATTGTATTTAATAGACATAACTTCGTATTCAAATGTTCGAAGAATAACTACTAAGTATCTTGTCAGTTCTTAGAATCTACATTTCGAACCGGTGCTAGGTATACTAATCTAAATAATCAAGGCGCTTGTTTTTACGACTTGAATTAAGTATATTTTCATTTTAATTTGATACAGAGTCAATTTTTCATATATTCTTACTTGGAATTTGGAAATAAAGATTCTATAGCACAATGGGACGCCTAGCGATGAAAAATTCGCAGAATCGAACTCTTGGGCTATTGTCGCGATCACTCTTTACACAAGCTTTAAGCTTAAAAGGAGAGGTAAATAGGAATATTAGTAATTCCTTACTTAATTGGGGGCATTGCTACTATTAATAAAAAACTACGCAAAATTGCATTTCCGAGTCTTGGAATTTCGATTTCTGTTTACGAGTTAAATGTGACATAATGGATATAGTACGACACAATTTAAAGGTAGCATCGACAAATTAAAAAAAAAAAAACCTCGTCAATTTGGTTATATGATCAATTTTCTTTTTATTTATGATCAAATTTATATGATGTATGATAATAATATATTTATAATAATTCTCGTAGATTAAGACACATATTCGGACAATGACCCCACGAATTTGTTCACGGTTTTCTATGCATACCTTATATTTAATGACACTAGCTTCTTACCCCACTATGTTCGTAATATGACATTACAAATTACTACGTCTGCGTAAAGATCATTTTCGTATAAGAAATAAATAAAGATTAATGATTTTGAAGAATCACTTAATTTGGATGTGACCGATTTTACGAATTTTGCCGACGCTACATCTAAGCTGTGTTACACAATAAACAGTTTAATTGGTCACGATTGAACTAATATCCTATTAGTCATCATTAATATGACTGCGTTTTAAATTAAAATTTAAGTGAGTCATTCTACAAAGAACATAACATCTATTTTTATTCCTTTTCAAGTTTTTTTAACGTTGGCAATGTCTGTAAGCGGTTTTGACTAGTCAGTATCAGATAGTTTGCTTATTTCTGTCTTATATAATACTTATAAATATAACAAAAACTTTGAAAATGCTTTTATAATTGATTTAAAAGAAATGTAAGAAATATTTCGAGTCTCCGGTATACGGAACCTTAAAAATCCAGCGGGTAGCTTGTCACGCTCGACTTAATGTAGGTGCCATCTGCTAACGATTGAGACTTTTTATTTACACCATTCAAGTCGACCTGAATACTAATCTTTGTAGCATTATCTCGACATTTTAGGTATTATTGCTTTCATCTATTGCCAAAGCTGATATTCCTTCCAATAGTTGGGTTGTCAGATCCAAGATGCCTTGATCCAAGACCTGGAGCGTGTGAAAACGTGAATATAAAACGACGAATGCGAGTTCAAACCCAGGCAACCACTGAATTTTCATGTGGTTACTTTGATTTTATAATTCATCTCATGATCAACGGTTAAGGAAACCAGCATGTGTCTAATCACAATGAAATTCTGCCTCACGTTTATCCAAGGTGGATTAAGCCCCTAAGCTTTTCCTCAAAGGGAGGGATTTAGTCCAGAAATGGGATACTAATAGCCTCATAGTTTTACCCCTGTTCCCGATTCGAATTTACTTAATTTATTCACTCAAAATTTAAATGGTCAAAGGCGTTTCATCTTGAAATTATACTGTAAGGAAAAAGAAAAAGGAATTCAGTTTTTATTGTCCCAGGTTTGAAGTCAGAATCATCGGTTAAAATTTACGTCTTGTAACTACAGGGCCATCACGATCCAAAGAAGCTTTACTTGATAAATTTTGGATATTCAAATTATAAGTTTCAGTTAATTATTCTACCACAGTATCTAAATGGGATTGGTATTTATTGTATTATCAATAAAAAAAATAACCAATAGTAACGAAGAGTTTGTATTAAAAAAAGCGATTTAAAAAAAAAAAAAATTATTGAAAAAACCTTATGGATTAATATGGATTAATTTAAGTAAAGAATTCTTGGCTGCAGGGAATTATGCAACTCTGTGTGGGCGAGATTTACGCAATCATGATTACCACCAAACAGCAATAATTATTATTCTTATGACCGGCTTTAAGTGTGAGTGAGTCAGTGTTACTACAGACACGAGGGACATAACTGCTTAGTTCCAGAGGTGATATGAAAAATAATTAATATACTTTACAATACCAATATCTAGGGCAGTGGTCACCACTCACCATCTGGTGACTAGATTGCCAGTCAACATATCAGACAGAAATCGAAATATACCTAAATAACATAAAAAAAGAATTAAACTAACTATTTTAACATACGATATGCAAAAAACTTCTCTTCAAACGAATAGGGTGTTTCTTTTTTTTATTTCAAACTAGCGACCCGCTCCGGCTTTGCACGGGTGCAATGCTTATACTAAATATACTATAGTATGTCTTTATATACAACGTTCACAGTTTTTCAGTCATTATACAATACAAACCGCTATGTCCCTGCGTTTTAAATCTGTAATATCTTCGAAAATATTCATTTAAATTACATGCTGTAAAGAGATATCTATCCTTATTGATCTATATTAAATATACAATCTGTTTAAGGTACTTAATTGGATAAGGATTAATGCTGTATTATTTAAAATCGCTTCAAAAATAAGCCATTATTTCTCGCTAAAAGTAAAGGATAAAAAGTGGTTCTTGTGGACTATCTCTAAGAGATAGATATCTAAGAGGTAGACCTTTTTGCAAAGTAAACGCAAAAAAAAAAAATGTTTATTTACGACATCACATTAGAAACCTCTAAAATTATCAGTCTTTCTCTAAATGTATAAAGTACTTTCTTTATTCATTTTCTGTATATTTATTTTTGTTTATTTCTAACTAGCGACCCATTCCAGCTTCGTAGGTGTATAGCACACATGAATTATGTATCTTTCTACCAGCAAAAAAAAACCGAATTAGATCATTTGTTCTGGAGATTACCCCTCTTTATAATATTAGTATAGATTTAACGTTTAATCCTATTTAACTTTGAAATACAAAAAAAAACCTCTGCTTTCCGTTTATTTGTTTTGTCATGATTTTTAATTGTTTAATCTTGTCATTGTTACACGCTGGACTGTTAAGGGATTATGACGTAGGCTGAGTTTTTAACCGACTTCAAAATAATCTTATTTGTGTTTCTTTAATTTTTCGATCTTTTAAGTTTCCGAAGTCCGATTAAATTCATATAGAAAGGTATGTGTAGTTAAATATTCGCGTGAGAATTTCTACTTCTTCATTGATTAACTTGTTTTTTTACTTGTATGCAAATTATTAATTATAATAAATTTATGTGTATTCCGCCAACCCGCATTGGAGCAGCGTGGTGGAATATGCACTGTCTATTACTTAGACACTGGAGTCCGATACCGAACTCAATAAAACAAAATTTGCTTAAAAAACTAGTATAATATCTTCTTGTAATCTAGTACAGCTTGTATCCTTAGTTAATAAGATAGCTTTATAAGTAAGTGAAAAAAAAACAAATGAAGGAAAACAACACACTCTCTTTGACACATTCTTTTTTTATAAAAATGTTGTAAAAAAAGGTTGATTATATAGAAAATAAAGCTATTTAAAATTAAATCAATGATCTGCATTATAAATACAGATAAATTAGTTGTCGTAGGCGCGAACATGCACCAAACCTTCTCCTCAAAGGGAGAGGAGGCCTTTATCCCAGCAGTGGGACATTTACGGGCTGCTAATGCTAAAAAATTATTATTATTATAATGATAAAGGTAATTTCATCTTTTTACACCAATACTAAGTATAACATTCATTCGTAGATTTGACCATTCACAATTTAAGTTTGTAAAAAAATGAACATTGTAAAATAAGATATTGTGAAGTTGTCTACTTCGAGTGACTTGATACGATGGGCGGCTTAGCCTTCACCATGTAGTTATCACGTCAACCTGTACACATCAAAAGATTCACTCTCATCATTTTTTTCACAACGTGTCTAAAGAAATGTTTTATTATAATACCATATCAAAAGCAAAGCATGTTTCCGACACCTTTTATTTAACCAGAACATATATTTTATGAAGCCTCCGTAAATGTTTCGAGAAAGGTGAATACTTTTTTATGTGTTTGTTTGTCAGAGAACGTGACTTTAGATCAGGTTATTGTTCTTTCGGATTTTACGAGTTGTGGTTTACGTAATTTATAGTGCTGTCTGAGTTTACGATTTTTGAAACTTTCATCCTTAATATAATAAAAATTTAAGACTTTGAGAACACAACGTGAATACTGTAGTGAACAACGGATCGTCTTTATTTATTCAGAGTAACCGACAATAAGTTGGGGACAGATCACATCGGAGTAATATAAATGAACTGTGGGGTCTTATCGCTCAGAGCGATCTCTCACAGAATCTTTGGTAAGAGAGGAGAACTTGGTAAAGTCAAGTTAAGAAATAATAAAAAAAAAATTAACAAAAAAAACCGACTTCAAATTAAACACTATTCCAAAACAAATTAATATGCACTAAAAAGTAAAAAAAATAATTGCGTATTCTTATACAATTTTTTCTACTCATCAATGTGTAGGTACGATGTATGAGTTTAGTAAGTGAGTAAAATTAAATGAAAAATATTCGAATACTTAAAAGTCGATTTACGTTACTATAATGTAGTTACAATTATTGTTAGTTTTGGAGTGGTTTAACCTCCTAATTTTTTATGGCATTGGTAGGCGGACGAGCATAGGCCACCTGATGGTAAGCTCAAATTCAAAATTCCTTTATTCAACATAGAAGCATTACACTTAATTATTGATGGTCAAATTAAACACTACCACCGGTTCGTAAAAAAGTGTTACTAAATATCTTCAGTACACATTGAGTGTTACAGGAAATCCTGCCTGATGTGTATCCATGCAGAGCCGAGATGGCCCAGTGGTTAGAACGCGTGCATCTTAACCGATGATTTCGGGTTCAAACCCAGGCAGGCACCACTGAAATTTCATGTGCTTAATTTGTGTTTATAATTCATCTCGTGCTCGGCGGTGAAGGAAAACATCGTGAGGAAACCTGCATGTGTCTAATTTCAACGAAATTCAGTCACATGTGTATTCCGCCAACCCGCATTGGAGCAGCGTGGTGGAATATGCTCCAAACCTTCTCCTCAAAGGGAGAGGAGGCCTTTATCCCAGCAGTGGGACATTTACGGGCTGCTTATGTTATGTTATGTTATGCTTATGTGTATCCACCAATCCGGATTGGAGCAGCATGGAATATGCTCCAAACCTACTTTATTATTCTCTCAAAATTCGTAAAGTCACCGAGAAGGCTGTTTTTAGAAACTTTGAATCTATAACCATTAACAGTTGATACTTACGTGCTAGTTGAAATAACAAAAGCGTTCCAAGAAGGCCAACTGTATGTACTTGAAATGTCGTGACCTTATAAACATTTCATCGAACCAAACGTTAGCGCGATTCAGAAAATTATTTTGTTCATGGAATATATATTACCTTTATATGCTTTGTGTATTTCGATTTTTATTATTCATGTATAGGTACACGAACAAGGAATCAAATAATTTCGCTATAATACTCTCAGAGACAAAGATAAAAACTATTGTGCCACATCTGCGCGATCGTCTCGGCTTAATTACTGAACCAACCAACCCCTCCCCCCTTTCTTTCCCGTTTCCGTCACTCTGACACAGTTTTAATTTTGATCAGCTTGTCTAATAGTGTCTATATAACTCATACGTAGGTACATTACTCAATACAAGATTATATTAAAGAAAAAAAGCGTGGACTTAGTATTGATTTCTAGTTGTACTTTGTAATAAAAAAGCTGGAAAAAGTAACTACTATGTTTCTTTCTTCTCGGTAGAATCTACTATCAAACCGGTGGTGGCTTTACGTTTAACAAAACACTGTAATATGACGATTCAAAAACGCTATGAGTGTATTTGAATAAAGAGTATTTTGATTTTGATTTCAATGGTGGTAACAAAAAATATATATTGTAAGTGGTAGTGCCACACTGCATACATGGGTTGCAGCCGAATGGGCCGGCACGCCCGGGGAAGTACTACTCTCTCACTTAAAACCGGCGTAAAGGTGTAGCTTTGCTACCGCGTTTCATCCGGTATGTGAGTGGTTACATTACCCCAGGAGTGTACCATCAGAGACTGATGTCATATATTGATGTATGTTTTTTAATAAGATTTCTATTCATCTCTCTTATTTATGATATACTTTTAACAACTAATAAATATTTAAAATTTATTAAATACTAGGTGTGGCTTTACCCGCGTGAAATTCATAAAATTTTACATTTGCCACACAAAACGTTACCCTTCCCTTCCCCGGGATTCAAACTATGTCCATAGAAAACTTCATCAAAATCAGATTAACGATCTAAGCATGAACAGACAGAGCTGCTTACATTTATAATATGAGTTTAGATTCTTGCTTAGCGCACAGTTTCTCTAGTTTCAATATAAATTAAATAGAATTCTTAAAAAATAATCACGATACCAAGAAATTGACATTTAGTTTTCAATTTCAACATCATTCAATCGATCATTGATAAAATATGAAAAATAATTTTCTCATCGAATTTATTTACTTTTTATATATTATTATAAACATATATTTTTAATAGGAATTTCTGAATTTGATTAATTAACTTTCATTTGTATTGAATTTAATAAAATTTATTAACGGAAAATAACGACAAGTAAGAAAAAGTAATTAAATCACTCAATTTCGACGAATTACCTAATTTTCTACCCATATTTATTCCATCTTAACTAGTATATACTTGGCCTGTACAGTCGTCATAGTCGAAGTACAATAAAATATTTCATTAAAAAAATTAAAATCAATTTACAATCGTTGGAGATATCGGGAAAGATATAAAAGAACAAGTGCGACTCGAATTCGCGCATTGAGGGTTCCGTACTCTGTTGATAGAGAAACGGATACGGGTAACAAAAATTTATGATTTTCGATTTTTTTTCTAAACTTCAACTAAGTAACTAAAATATATTGTTAATGAGATTCTTGCCGGATCTTCTCGACAGAATCTACATTCCGAACCGATGGTTCACTTAATATAGTTTTGTAAAATAACGATGCAAAAATGCTTTTAAAAGCCTACTTGCCAAATTTCACGATTCTAAGTCAACACAAAGTACCCTATAGATTTTGATTCCCTTTACGAATGAATGGAATGCTTAAGCGGCCACATCTTTAGATCGTGGAGACTTAGAGGTTTGATTTTTCAGCTCAAAGTGACCGCAGACCTGAGTATTTGGTTTTATACCTTTACGCGTATCTGAGAAAAATGGTCGTGATGGACAGATGGACACATGGACAGACATGATGACATGACAGATGAAGAGATCTTATAAGAATGTCTTTTATGCTGCAAGAACTCTACCCCTAAATAACTAAAAAGTTAGGTATTTTCAAGGTAATCTAAAAAGAAACAAAAGTTTCCTTAGTATCGTCATGTGGGGCCAAAAACAATGTTCTTCGTTTCATCGGTTACCGAAGTTTTACTTCGAAAACAGAATCGTAACTAACGTCGCCGTACAATACGCACAATTCATTTGTTAATTCCGACCGTTACCGGCCGCGCCGTCCGTGAATAACGATTGCAAATGAAAACTTCCCCGTATTGCGAATAATTTGATTCCAGAGGTTTTATTATTGGATCGCCACCTTTCGCCTTTAATTATTTCATTTTCACCTTCGCTTAAATGTTGTCGACGTCAACGAATAATTTTTGAAACATTTTTTTGAATTTCGAACGTTGTTAAAAAATAAATGTTGCTCTTTAACCGATTTCAAAAAGTAAACATAATTTATATATTCATATTTGTGTGTATTAATTAATATTTGCTAAACTTACTTTGGTATCGCATATTATAAGTTTTTCTGTCTAGAAATCTTTATTTCTTATTAGGGATAGCACTTCCTCTACATGAGATACATTAGCAGCCTGTAAATTTCCCACTGCTGGGCTAAGGCCTCCTCTCTCTTTGATGAGAAGCATATTCCACCACGCTGCTCCAATCCGGGTGTAATAATCCGGGAATACACATGTGGCAGAATTTCGTTGAAATTAGACACATGCAGGTTTCCTCACGATGTTTTCCTTCACCGTCGAGCACGAGATGAATTATAATCACAAATTAAGTACATGAAAATTCAGTGGTGTTTGCCTGGGTTTTAACCCGAAATCATCGGTAAGATTTACATCTTACGTCATCACGGGTCAACTACAGGACATATAATTACAATATATGATATTTAATTGTATATGACAATAAAAACGATATTTTTTCAGATTATACTAGTTCTGAAGACCGCGTGGAATGGTGACAAGAATGCAAGCAGTATTTCCCCGTTGAATAGAAAATCTCCGGGCAAAAAATGATCCAACCCTCCTTTCACCGTTGCAGGCAATAAGGCAAGGTGTTATCATTTATACTTTTAATGAAGCTTTTTAGCACAACGACTCCAAGAGCCAAGTGTTTCAACAGCAAATGGGAGAAAACAGATCTGATTATTATGTAATAATCAGATGAACTACTGTCTCTCAGTTCTAACAGTATTAAGGTCTTATTTCGCTATTATTTAAGAACTTATCGTAGAACTTCGCTAAGGACTGCGGACAAGTTTCGTTGGAATTTTTAATTAGATTAAATTTATAAAGTAATTCGTAATGGCCCGGCGCTGAGCTCGAATTCATATTTTCCAAAGAGTTATCCAACACTTGAACACATTTAATTATTTAAAGAAAAAAAAAATATACCAATTTGTACATATACATTTATATATAATAATTATTTTTTTTTGTGCGTAAATCACGTGATAGCTATTGAACGTATCGGTATGAAACTATGCCCAGTAATGGGCTTTACATGTTTGAATTCCATTGAACCTTGCCCCTTTTTAGGGTTGCGTAAATGTAAAGGAAAAAAACCCTTATAAAATGAATTCGTTGTCCGTTTGTCCGACAAGACTCTTTTTCTCAAAAACGCATCGAGGTATAAAATTAAAATTAATATCAAATGGGAGATCTGTGGTCCTTTAGATCTGTGAAAATATCGAACTTCTAAGTTTACGCAATCAAAAGATAAGGTCGCTTATGTCGCATTTCCTATAGATTTTCTGAGGGAATTAAACCCTTTAAGGTACTTCTCGTTGACCTAGATCATGAAATTATAGAAAGTATAGGACAAAATCTGAAAATCGTAACTTTGTTATCAAATCAGCGTATGTTTTTTTATTAATCTGGTGGTACGGAACCCTCAGAACGTGAGTCCGAGTTGTTCTCTCCCGGATTTTGTTTAATGCCCATAGAAGCGGTCAGCTATCATAATATGTATATTATATTTAGCTAGTATTTTTCTCACACATTACACATTTCTCTACACTGTGTTTGTATGTATTTATAATAGAAAATGATTTTATTTTTTAACCTGATATTGAAAAATAGGTGATTCACAATTTTTGATCGTATGGTATAGAAAAACGTATGTATCTATTTTTTCAAGCTGTTAATAGTTTCTGTTAGAAATGTCAAAGCTGGATACAAAGGAATTGTTTACTTAACCCTGGAGTTTCTATGGGAAACCAGTTTATGTGGATTTCTCACTAAAAATTACAGCTAAGAACAAAATTTATGTAATGGCTGTTTCATATATTGAATATAATATATATTGAATATCAGTTTTCGAGATAAGTGACTTCAAAAATTTGTAAAATAATTATAATTTCTTAGTTTTTATTTACCTTTAATTAATACTAGTTTTAAAGTATCCGGAGAATATTAAAAGCCAAGCAATAAGTTTAATGTAAATGTAATGAGCTGTAAATTTATTATCAGAATTGAAGTCGCTGCTTAATATGTAAGCAATTCGAAGTGTTGTCAGACTTCTCCGAACTTCAAGGTCAGTTAAGATTTGATTTTTATCTTGAATACTTGAAAGGATATTGAAATTTACAAGATCTCAATTATGTTAGTCTTCAATAAATAACGACTCAGATTCGATATCACCCACTGGACTTGTTGCTTCAAGACTTCATTAAGCCAGAGAGGAACTTAACACTTGGGACCCTGAACATAAAAACTTTTAACGAGAAACCTCAATACGATCGCAATTGTTACCTTAGTTTAACTTTATGATTTCTTCGTGAGATTTCTTTAAATAAATTTCGAAATAAAATATTCTTCATTGCCTTGCCATGTTTAAGGGTTAAGTCTGTAGTAAGTCTATCGTATTTATCGCAATTGTTTCAAATAAAGACGTGGAAATGGCAGACTCACTTGTAAACATTATCATTCTTGCATAAATTTGACGCTAAGTTTGAATAGAAATTTAAACTCATCGGAACTCGAGTTACCGAAATAGCTTGCAAAATTAGCAGAGTGAAGTGACAGAGCTTAGACGGCTCAGTAGTAAGACCGCAACCAATGATTGCGGGATTAAATCCAGGCGAGCATGATTGTTCATGAACTTAATTTTTGTTTATGCTGCATCTCTTTTTGCGGACGTGCATATGGGCCACGTGATGGTAAGTACATAGACAATGGCGTTCTAAGAAATATTAACCCTTTCTTACATTGCCAATGCGCCACCAACCTTGGGAGCTAAGATGTTATGTTCCTTGTGCCTGTAGTTACACTGGCTTACTCATCCTGCAAACTGGAACACAGCAATAGCAATACTGAGTACGATAGTTTGAAGGTAGAATCTCTGATGAATGGGTGGTACTTACCCAGACGGGCTTGCACAAAGCCCAACCACCAAGAATCATGAATCTCCTTGTCGCCATTAAAAATATCGCGAGGAAATCTGCATGTGATTAATTTAAATTAAATAATGGCTTATATTTATCAACTTGAATTGGAGTAGCAGGTGGAATAAGCTCCAAAGTGAGAGAAAGAGAAAGCCTTAGGTACCACCCACTCATCAGATATTCTACCACTTATCATCAGGCCCATATGCCCGTCGGCCAACCAATGGTATAAAAAAAAACCTACTCTTCAAACCAGAATACAACGCTATTAATTACCACTGCTTGGCAGTAGAATATTAGAAAAGTGGAAGGTGCCCAGACAGACAAGAATCTACAACTATGTAAACACTAATAGCTTACTTTTAAATTAACTTCTTGATATTCCAAGGAGTTACTCCACTTTAATACACAAACTTAATCCTCGCTTCTCTATTATCAAATGCCATTGTTAATCAACAGATGGTCAAATAAGACACGAAAACCTTAAATAGCGATATTTATTTAAATCCACTCGAGCCTTCGGGCGAAATCTAAAACTGTATTTGTAAATAAGACCCTAAAATCTATTGAGTGGCGTTTACGAAGGGTCGAGGCAATCGCAATAAAGCAGTTAGAATCGGCGGAGCTACTCTCATCATCATAAACGGTTTGCTTTTGGGCTTAATGGATATAACAATTTGAGAAAATTTCCTGTTAAAAATCGTGAATAAATATTTACAATTCGCATTCGAACATTAAATCGAAACCGTGTCTGTACATAAACATATTTCTTAGAAATAATAGATGAAAACTTTTTTTTTTATTGTGTGTGTACAGTATTGTACAGACCACGCAATTTAATTATTTTAGTTTAAATCACTATACAGTCGTACGTATATTGAATACAGTTTTGTGTTCTTTGTTTAAAAAAAATTAATAAGAATGATTTACACAAAGAATTAATTCTGTAAATCGTTCTACACGTGCAGCCTGGGGACCAGTTACCAGACCAGTGGGCGTTCACACAGTGATTTGCATATCCAGTATAATAACTCGCTCAGGTTACTGCTGGAACCACAATGCCGTGAAGCTACAGTGCGTCGATGACGCTCGTCGTCAGACTTACAGATGGTTTCGCGACCATCATATGTAAAAATGGCCTGACTTGCACGTATCTGGGGCATTATAATAATTATTATATAAAAATAACAATTGTTATTGTAAATCATGACCACGTGGAATCATGGCAAAAATGCTAACAGCATTACTCCGTTGAATGCGATTCCGATCCTTTGAGCAAAAAATTAACCAGCTCTACTGTTCCAATGAAGGCGATAATACGAGACGGTATTTCAATTGTTGTCCTAGGGTTTCAACTGCAAATGGAACAAATACATGACTTCGAATATGAGAAGAATATTTGGATCGTTTGTTCGCTTTTGCTTTCCGCGGCTCTTAACTGGTTCCCTAATATGTGACGAGGCCAGTGCGTCAACATATGTGGTTTCCGTGTGGCTTTTCGTCGTTCTCAGAGAACCAGGTCCCTTGCCATCATCATGACTAATTCCACGGATTTCATCAAATCAATATAATGATATACTCTTTATTACACCATATATAAGAAAATAATAATAAAAACTCTAAAGCAAGATCTACGAAACGAAGGTCTACGAAATTGGTCTTATAACTCATTAAGCGACAGAAAACGCTGGGTATTTTATGAATGTTGAAAATATGATAAACCATCACGAAAATTAATCAGTACTATTTTGTTCTTGTAAATAGGTAGGCAGACTAGCAATTGGGCCACCCGGTGATACCCTGTTAGGAATATTAAACATCCCTTACATCTTCAATATGATGTTACGTCCCTTGTGCCAGAAGTTTACACTGGTTCACTCACCATTCAAGCCGGAACACAACAATACTAAAGATTGCTGTTCAAGTAGTAAATTATTTATTTATTAGCAATTAGAAGCGGTTTGAGTTTTAAAAAAAAATATATAATTTATCAAAATGTACAATAAATAATGATTTAATATTCTAATTACTTTAAGCAAACAATAATTATTCTAACGCAAAGTACGAATAAAGAGACGTCCGCTCCGCACGAGATTCCGACGAAGAGTGTCCGCGCTGTTTTTTTTGTATCATGGGTGAGTATCGCTGTTGGCCCTACTGGCCTTTACAGCGTCACCGAACGTTGGGGCGAGTGTTACGACTCTGTCTTAGAGTGAACCCTTTTGGGCTCGAGAGTGACGTTCGTCCTGAGGGTGTCTCCTATGAGATCGCACCTCGGCTCAGAACGTAGTCGGTGGGGAGTCTGCGCTGTCTACGCTCCGCCTTTTATACTATTCGTCCCGCTTGCACCGCCAACCATCTAACAATATAAATATTAAAATTGTGATGTTTAAATCCCAGTTTAAATAACAGAAAAATTGTTCACATAACCGTCTGGTGTTCTTTGAAAGATTTAAACACTAGTTTAATCTATTGTTCAGTTATGGACACCGCTGTGTGGTAATCTACGATAGATGAAAATCTGATGATTATCCCTTAGTCAAAATGTCTGTATTATTGGCATTGAATTGAGTTTAATGAGACTTGTAAACACTAAAACCTTAGTTTTACTTAACATATTGTATACATATAACTGGATATTCCTTTGGAACTTGTAAAGGTTATAGTTGAAACGGTAGCTTAAGTTATATTACATTTCTAATTCTAAGAAATGACTTTGCTTGCTTTGGAAGTCAACTGATTAACTTACGTTTGCTGCATATACAGATGTCCTGAGATAAAGCCCGGGTCGATCTAATCTCGGGTTGAATTAAATTTTTAAATTATAGAAAATATAAGCGGACAATAAATAGGGCGCCTGATGGTAAGTGGTCAACATGTTCCATTAACATTGTCGACATAATACATTTATTTATGCCTTTTTGCAACAACACTTCATAAAAAATTATACCTAAGAAATAACATTTAAAAGTTGCATGAATGCTACAGGCGGCCTTCGGGCAGAGGACTGGTTGTAGAACTAATTTTTACTGTAAATAAAATATAATAATACACATAATATAGATATAAATATAAATAAATACATACATATATATAACATAATAAATAAATTTAATAAACTAAAATAAATAAATAGACAAAGAAACATCGACAACATTTTCTTATGGATATTAAAGCGACAAATGAGTCTTTAATCATGCTTTTAAAAATAGCTAATGATTAACAAAATTCCCAATATTGGGAACTAAGATGTTATGTCCCTTGTGCCTGTATTTACACTGAGCCCTAAAACGATGTAACCTAAATGTTATTAGTTGGTGGCACATGTGATGAGTGGATCGTACTTGCTTAGATGAGATAGAACAAAGTCGCCAAAGTAAAACATATATGTATATTAATAAATACCCAACTAACCACAATGTACGCCGTATTGTAGGAATAAATTCCAAAACTTCTTCTTTATATTAAAGAGCCTTTATTTATACAACAGTAGTGTTCCATACTTTGAAAGACATTCACAAAATTTCTAAATATACATATATGAAATGTCATCCCTCGTGATATATTCCAGGTGTTGCGTAACTCATGTAACTGCTTTGAATTTCTTAAAATGATCATAACCGTGGTGTCACTACGTGGTGTAACTACTAAGAATTATTTCACTATAAACTAGCGGCCCGCCCCGTCTCCGTACGGCTAATCTCGTACAAAGCTACCCGCCCCATTTCCAAAAACATTTAAATTGGAAATATTATAATATCTTTATAGCAATTACATTCAATTCGATGCTGTGTGTATTTCTTCCTATTCATCTTCCTCTTTACATACATTGTACATACCTTATATATACGGATATGAGCCTTCTGATGGTAAGTGGTCACCAACGCCCATTGACAATGGCGCAGTAAGAAATAATAACCATTCCTTACATCGCCAAACTTAGGAACTATGATGCTTTATTATTTTGCCTTGTGCCTGTAATTACACTGGCTCACTCACCCTTTAAACCGGAACACAACAATACTGAGTACTGTTGTTTGGCGGTAGAATATCTGATGAGTGCAAGTCCTACCACTAAGTGAAAATATCTCACACTTTTTAAATACAACACCATCTTTAAGCTAGCCTCAAATAAGGGTTGTTTATAATTCATCTCGTCTTCAGTATTGAAAGAAAGTCTCGAGGAAACCCGCACCTGATAAACTTGGTGGTATAAACTCCAAACAATTTTAAAGATTCGATCTTCACCCAGCTGTGCATTTACTGGCTGTAAATTCACTTAAAATTGCTGAATACGAAGTAATATATTATTAAAGAATAATATTACAGAAAAAACACCCATTCCATTAAAAAGGGTCAAAGAAAACATTTGTTACAGAATTGATATTTGTAGTAGATAATTTTGTATACATCTTAAGGTCCTCTAAAGTTATGAATTCATAATGCACTGCGGAACCAATAACATTGTAGATTAATTCGGGCGCATCGGAAAGGTTTCTGTAGAAATTCGGTCACCATATATTGGATTCCGTTCTCAGAAACATTCATATCATGAATAATAAAGATTCAAATAGCAAAGTAGACGAAATATAAACGTATTATTTACTATAAATCAATTTTACAATTATTGAATTTTATTTGATTGAAAAAATTGACAAAAAGTGTATGCCTACATACTTGTAGATAACCATGCAATGACGCATTTTGTAACCTACTACAACGCATTTTGTAAACTTTCAACGTATCAAAATATATATCAGCAAATTCTGTAATGACGCACGTTTCTATCTACTATAAATATACAACGCTTCGAAATAAAAATAGAAATAGCAATCAATAAATCAATCAATCCATTATTCACGCATCTCTCGACCTTAACTTATCTCCTGCACACCAAACTGGTCTTGTCACCACATACTCTATAGCTCCACGGTTATTTCACCATGATACCGCAGTTCGAGTCTGCGGCAGATAGACTTGATAAAATATCGTCTAAAATAATCGACTTTGTCTGGATGTTAAACTTCTTTTTCGTTAAGATTGACATGTAGGTAAACTCGTGGATAGCGTTAAATTATCTAAACTAAAGACGTAAAATATTTATGTATTTCAGGGAAAACTTTAAATTGATTCACGATCGATATATTATTATACATCAGTACCAGGACTTTGTGAATGTTGAGTAGGTACCACTCACCAGTTATCCTACAACTAAATTGCAATTATTTAAATTGGTACATTCCGGTTTGAATAGGTAGTGAGCAGTCAGGCAAAATGGGTATATTATAGTCTTCGACGTAGTAATTAGTTACACTATAAGGTAAATAAATTAAAAACATAACCCTAATAATCTATGCATTGTTTCAAAATATTAGAACTCATTAATATATCATTGCAGACAAATTACTAACGAATAGCAAACTATGAACAAGTGTTACTTAGAAGGATTATCGCTGAACAAAAACGTACCGACGATAAAACAGCGTCAAGCAGGATGCCAAACGCCAATAGCTGTATGCCCAAAACAAACGCCACTTCATTTGCTAGTTTGGCGCGTGTGAAGAATGTACCCCATTCCACGAACAATCAATCGTGACCCGTATTTCGAAGCGCATAAGGATTATAGTGCTACAAATGTGTATCAAATGTGGTTGCCTACCGTCCTCGCCAAGTGCAACTCTGTCGCACTTCGATGAATAATGCGATCGCACTCTGTATCCATTATCTGTAATATTTCTTAACACGACGACGAGAAGACGACACGACAAAACGACGACACGACGTAGACACGACAGGGAGAAAATTTCCAATAAATTATTAGTACATAATCATTATTTTGTATTATAATGAGTCGATGATACTTGAAATAAAAATATTATTATTATCATGCCGTGCTCTTTTAACAACAGTAGTTAAAAAAGGCGTTTAGAATTAATTATATATACGAGCCCTCAAGGCCGGTTTCGAATCCATAATCTTCGATTGAGATTCCCCAGAAGAGTGTTTGAAGATCATCATGCGATATAGAACTAAAAATCACAAGAGTGTGATATAATAGTAACGAAACCTACTTTTAATCAAATCAAATGTATATATAACCTACTTTTTTTTAGCATTTTTAGCATTAGCAGCCCGTAAATGTCCCACTGCTGGGATAAAGGCCTCCTCTCCTTTGAGGAGAAGGTTTGGAGCATATTCCATCACGCTGCTCCAATGCGGGTTGGCGGAATACACATGTGGCAGAATTTCGTTGAAATCAGACACATGCAGGTTTCCTCACGATGTTTTCCTTCACCGCCGAGCACGAGATGAATTGTAAACACAAATTAAGCACATGAAATTTCAGTGGTGCCTGCCTTGGTTTGAACCCGAAATTATCGGTTAAGATGCACGCGTTCTAACCACTGGGCCATCTCGACTCCTTCATCATCGACTCCGACATCTTAACCTACTTTTAATCAAATAAAATTTATTCGATTAAACTTCATAAAGAAGCGTTTTTGAATCGTCACTGTTTAAACACTACCGTTTTGGAAAGCTGAAAACTTTGAAAAAAACGATGCGTTTCTCGCTTCCGGCGAGAAACGCATCGTTGCTCTTTACAAATTTACAATTATGTTAGTAATCACAACCATTTTTCAATCAGTCCTGTGTACGAAGTCTAAATCCACGCTTTTGTGATGTGATATACAACTTAACCCATCTTTGGGTTTTAGAACTTTTTTAGAATTTCGAGACTACATTTTTTTTTAATTCATTCTATTCATAAAATCATTAATCAGTTATCAAGTTACAGTAAAGTAAATTTAAAACTACCACCGGTTTGAATGCAGATTCTACTTATATAGTACTTTATTTATAATATTGAGTATTCACTACAGAAATATGAAATATAATATAGACGTGTAAACACAGAGCGAGATATCAAGAGCTAATATATATTATGAGAGCAATGGAAACACACGAGGAAGTAAATTCAGATTCAAGTGAGGTCGCGAGGGGAGTTACGTGTTTACTCAGGAATACTCGTTTCTATTTACGCTCCTTAGTTAGAAAGAGATCAGAGAATAGTCAATTAAGAGTAAGTTATTTGCGAGATCCATTGTTAACAGCATTGACAACAAGTCACGATGGGTCAGGAGGGTTAGGGTAGCTCATTGATTCGCGCAAAATTTAAATATAAATAAATATTGGACAACATCACATACATTACTCTGATCCCAATGTACGTAGCTATAGCACTTGTGTTATGGAAAATCAGAAGTAACAATGGTACCACATACACCCAGACCCAAAACAACATGGAAAACTAATGAACTTTTTCTACATCGACTCGACCGGGAATCGAACCCGGGACATGAAAATCGGTGTACGTACTACTCAACCACGAAGGTCGTCAAATTTGGTTTTTACGGGCAAGAAAACCACCCAAATTCCCCCCTAAAGACCCGAGTATCTTTTCCACTATACATGACTCACTCAATTAAAGTTATCATAATGTTTCACAAGCCCCTGTTAAATATATTACAATTATACAAAGAAGAAATTGATCCGTAAACATATATAAATGTATCTTATATACAAACAAATTAAGCACGCGTTAACCCACGTACCCACGTACACACATACGTGAATAAGTATTCCACACAAGCAAATAAAGCACAGTCATGCGTGTACTATTGTGCAGTCGTGCAATTAACGATCAGATCGCCATCAATTGATAATCCTGTGTTAGTAGATATTGCAAAATGTATCAATAAATTCATTATTTTTATTGCAAACATGGCTTTCTATAATCTTTAATCAAGTATGGTCATAAAAGTACTTCGAATCGTCATATTACAGAGTTGAATTAAATTTAAAGGCGTTTCGGAAAATAGATTCTACCGAGAAGAACCGGCAAGTAACTCAGCTTATTACTCTTTTCAACCTTTTTATTTACAGAGATCTTAATGTCAGTAAAATACCAATAAGTTTATTTATATTCTGCCTAGAAATCAACATACACTAAAGTAGTCAACACCATCCCATCCATCATCACACACATCAGTCACATCCATCACATAAGAAATATTAACCATTCCTTACATCGCCAATGCGCCTGTCCCTTGTGTCTGTAGTTACACTGGCTCACTCATCCTTCGAACCGGAATGCAACTACACTAAGTAGCTGTGCTGTTTGCTGTTTGGCTGTTTGGTTTGGTTTGCTGCTGTTTGGCGGTAGAATATCTGATGAGTGGATGGTACCTACCCAGAAACACTTAAGCCCTACCATGTTATAAATATCTTAGACATAATCTTATATTAAGTAATACAGCTTATTTATCAAGTTATTTTTTGTAGTGAAATTTAAATAAAAAAAAAACAGGCAAAGTTAAAAATATTTGTGGAATCTTATTCTAGAAAGGAATACCGTGCCCCAGAAAGGATGTATCGACTTTACGAAGTCGGCAACTAGGTGTTATAAGTTTACCTTTACTTCTCGTGAGTCGTGTTTATTCAACGATTGTCAAAGTTTCCTTCAAAAATATGAATATTTTTGTGAATATATTTAATATTGTTGTAAATGTATTGTTTCGCCGATCTATAGTTTTAACTAAAAAACTATATATATATAAGATAATATAATCGAAAAATTATTATTATATACAGATGTTTGTGCAATCAAACGATTGCATAATGATGAAACGATGGTAAGTGAGTCGAGATGGCCCAGTGGTTAGAACGCGTGCATCTTAACCGATGATTGCGGGTTGAAAACATCGTGGGGAAACCTGCATGTGTCTAATTTCAACGAAATTCTGCCAAATGTGTATCCACCAACCCGCATTAGAGCTGCGTGGTGGAATATGCTCCAAACTTTCTCCTCAAAAAGGAGATGAGGCCTTAGCCCAGCAGTGGGAAATTTACAGGCTGTTAATGCAAACACGCTTAGTGACCACTTGCCATTAGATAGCACATTTGCTTGCCCCATGTTATAAAACCAATATTATAAGAAAAAACGTGTCGGGATGATTTCTTACATCTGAGTGCCGTAACTAGTAAGAGGGTAACATTATTTTTAATAGTGTGTATTACTTTTGGCCCTAATGGCCTTTACCACTGGGCGGATTGGCGAGTTAAAATACGCTATCCAGATGTTAGGAGTCCACTTAAGGGCTCAGAATACGAGCATCTTATGTCGATATAGGGATCCCTCCCAATGACGTGTGCATTGTACGTCGTAATAAGCCTAGGCGTCTACGAAACGTAACGAATAAGGAACCAATCACACCAATGGGATTGGTATAAATCGTGTGTGTGACCTAACAAAATAATATTGATGTAATTCGTGTCATTGTAATTAAGTCTGTCGACGGAATCGTGTAGGATGTGATTAAGACGCCTACGGATCTGATAAAGAAAATATCAGCTACATCATTATAACCCAGGTTTGTACAACCGTCACAGAAAATATTGATAACGTGAAGACCTGAAGTCTTCCAGTTAAAGCATGCTAAAACGCAAAGACTAGAATAATATGTTCAATAATTTTGACTCTTCCGATGTTCAAGTTACTTTTTGTTAAAGTTACACTAAGTTAAGTAAATATATTATAATCATGTTCGTTATCATCAAATTATCTAGTAAAGTCGTAATATATATTTTATTCTATCAGGAAGAAATAAGAAAGGCCATAAACTGCGAGAAGCAAAGGTCGTCAACATCCGAAGGGTTCGTAAACCATAAAACGATATCTCCGACCTTATATTCGCGTGACCTAAATTACAATAGTACTCTTTATTTAGGCTTGCTGATAACAACGATTTCATTCGTGTCACCTACACTGGTAAAATTAGATTTACTATAGAATTTTTCTGGATTTATACTTTTGATGGTAGAGCTTTGTGCTGTTTTCCTTTTTTAATATTCCTTATATTGCTATAAGGGATGGTAACTGCTTTCCAGCAGGTGCGAAATTAGTTCGTCTGTCTACCTATATTATAAAAAAATCTATGCAGGTAATGCTAGGGTCCCCCAGTTCTTTTACATATTAATGATATTCTCACCCTTGGGAACATACATTTCTATACAGATGATAGTACAGTGCATGGGGTGGGGGGTACCAAGGATGCGCAGTAGCCGGGCAGACAGTGACAAATCGTGGCAGCATTTGCATCCACAATATTTTTTGAACAATATTCATTTAATCTTCCTAGGCGGTTCCAGTCACAGTGACCGTGCCTTACTTATATATCCTGATCGGAAACAATGCCTCTCCACGGACAATGCAAAAGAAGAACTGCTGTAAAATGGTTGTTTGAACAGCCGGTGAAAGATTTTAACGTACTTATAACTAAGAAATATGACATCTACTACAAATAAGTCGACTGAAACTCATACAGATAAATCTCCTGAATTATTATGACACAGTAGCAAGGTATGAAAGTACAAAAGGAAATATCGATTAGTTTCCATTGTTTAGTTGTTTAGGGACAGGCGTTTGCTTTAAAAGTCCGACGAGGCTGTGACGTCAGGCCTAATCTCTATGTATTAGCGCGATGATAAAATCTCATGAAACGAGTAAAACGATAACATCTAAAGAAAATAAAAAGATTATACAAGCAATTTACATAAAGTCATTCATACGTTGTGTACAGTATGAGACAGTTTTTCTCCTATTTGGGAATATTTATCACTCTCTACGACAATAACAGTTAAGGGGGAAAGGGGTTTGATCGTATTACGTAAATTGGTCGGAAATGTTGAACTATTTCCAGTGCTTTATATATGTTTGTATTGTATTTTATATGCTGAATTTATTGTATCGCATTTTATAAGTGCGAATAAATAAGGCTATTATTTATATCGTTACATTATATTGTATATATATTAATATGGTTTTCTATTAATATTTAGATTTATATGTATTCTATGAGCCGAGATGGCCCAGTGGTTAGAAAGCGTGCATTTTAACCGATGATTTTGTATTCAAACCCAGGCAGGCTGGATTATACCACTGAATTTTCATGTGCTTAATTTGTGTTTATAATTCATTTCGTGCTCGGCGGTGAAGGAAAACATCGTGAGGAAACCTGCATGTGTTTCAATGAAATTCTGCCACATGTATATTCCACCAACGCGCATTGGAGAAGCGTGGTAGAATATTCTCCAAGCCTTCTCCTCAGAAGTAGAGGAGGTCATAGCCCAGCAGTGGGAAATTTACAGGCTTATGTTATGTATGTTATATATTCTAGAATGGTTATATTTCATTCCAATAGTCTAATCATACTTAAAATATTTTTTAATGATATAGGCTCTTGTTCATACTTACAAATAGTCGTAAAAGTATGAATTTCAATGTATAATGTATGGCCTAAGGTCTCCTATTCTGATTTGTACTTAATTCCAAACAATGTCTCAACATCAGAAGCAGTTAGTGGTCAATACATATTTCATTAGAGAACGACATGTGATCGTCATAACATGCGATAAACAGTCCTCGCGTTGTAGTATTGTCTGTAAATTTTCGGTGATTCATTCCGAACGAACATCAGTTAAAGTAGCACTGAAACACTTTTATCTTTACTAAGATAATGCTAGATTTTGACGATGCCACGATAGGCCTAGAATGAAACGTTATCATATGATGATACTGAAAAATTGTTAAAACCTGACTTCATTTAAGAACTTAACTCATCAAAAAATAGAAAATTCTTCTTACCCACAAACACACACACACGCACGCGCGCACACAAAACTCAGGCACTTACATAAATGCTTACACATATACATACAACATTGCACTATTAATATAATATTATATTCAAATTGATATAAAATTAATAAAAGTGTCCTGTATTATTAGAACAATTATGGAAGTAGCATGTAACTTTTGCATATACTATGCAGCTATTGACTCGAAATCGAGAAATGTGCTTCTACCGTCATACAGTTCATCTAGTACGGAGGGTAATATTCATCGAACTTGAGTTGCTTAGCATTGCTTTATTTAAATTGCATTATATTTTTTATAACTTAGAGTTACATTTTCTATTTTAAATAATTGTTATATGTATTTATTGTAAATATTAGCACTAAGCTAAGCTGTTAATGGGTTAAATAAATAAATGTAGAAGGTGATAAATCTAATTTTGAATATTGTCGCTGCAATTGATGAATATCAGCTCAAAATAATGGGATAGAGAAGCGGCCCATTATTTCCGCATACGACGTCCTTATACCGAAATAATTTTCAAAGAAATCGCATCGTACGCCGTGAAGCTGTAAATGGTTAATGGTGTTCATAGGAGACCTTAGACTAAGCTACTTTTAAATGCAGGCAAGTTTTTGAAGACGTACAAGTCTTCAAAACTTGTAATATATTTGTGAATTAATATGAGTTGATATTCCAGTGGATCCAATACTTGAATTTTAAATGGAGGTTATAGATTCAAACCCAGAAAGCTGTATTGAATATATATTATATATGTTGGATAAAAATCGGGTACATGTCTAATCCAAAGTGGATCAGACTGGTGGAATTAGCTACTAACCTTGGACCTTAGCCTGGCCTCTGCTAGGTAATCACATAAAGCAACATGTTAATGTTCAGTGGGACCTTCATCACCATCGAGTTTACTCGGTGGCAGGGCTTTGTGTCGGTCCATCTTGGTCGGTACTACCAACTCATCTGGTATTCTGCCGCTAAACAACAAAACTTATTGTTGTGAGTAACAAGCACAAGGGACTTAGTTCCTAATGTTGGTGGCGCATTGGCGTTGTAAGGATTGGTTATTTCTTACAAAACTAATGTCTTTATACATTGTGTAAACATTTATGAAGTAGTAAACATCACATATTTATTTCTGTTTACATTTTATAAATTTTATTGTAATTATATAGAACCTGTGATTTATTTAATTTATAGAAAGATATATGAAATCTCAAAATGATATTGTAAATGTTAAAAATATTAATTGTAGTCAAATGACTGACTGTTGAAGGTAGATTATAAAAATGGTTGTCATGTAAAAGTAAAATCAATCGATCTCTGAATTTTGCTCAGTAATCATCTAAAATACTGGTTTAGCAAAGTGTTTATAGAAAAAAGTGTTATAATTTTATTAATGTGAAAACGGTGTTATCGTGAGAATACGAAAATATAAGTATTGAAAGTATCGTGTGTTTGAATAAAATCTAACTGTGTTCGACGAGTGCTAACAATTGGATAATGGCACAATTTACATAAAAAAAACTAAATAAACACATCGGCAAAGCTATCTCAGAACACACACAATAAACAAATGAGGCCTTAAGGAGACAGTTTTCTTTTCGAAGTCGACTTAAAAAATGACCTATTCTCGTGCTCTTCAACTCCGTTTGCCAAAGTTAGCACCCCATTACTTGGTGTATATATTACCTGTTATTGAAATCTAAATATCGCTGCATCGAACTTCGAATGCATTTTAGGGTTCCCTCGTAAAATACAAATATAAAGAAACGAATAGTTTTGTTATTATAAAAATTGAGTACTATACGAATTTCCGCTTACTGAGGTGTACTTAGAAAGACTTGTGAGTCACGACTTAATAAACAGTCTACTGCCTTACTTTTTAACTTTCAGATTCATTGGGCTTTTAATGAACTTAATTGCGAGAATTGGTAGGATGAAGATTAGCACGTTTAAGAAACAACCAAATCCTTTTTATATATGAGTAAAAATAACATTAAAAAATTACTGACGCAAATTTAAAATTGTTATAATAATAGCATATGAAGCTTGGTGCTACCACCCAGCTTACTTGGTGGTAGGGTTTTGTGCAAGCCTGTCTGGGTAGGTACCACCCACTCATCAGATATTCTACCGCCAAATAACAGTACTCTGTATTGTTGTGTTCCGGTTAGAAGGGTGAGTGAGCCAGTATAATCACAGGCACAAGGGACACAATATTAGTTCCCAAGGTTGGTGGCGCATAGGTGATGTAAGGAATGGTTAATATTTCTTAAAGCGCCTTTGTCTATGGGCGGTGCTGACCACTTACCATCAGGTGGCCCATATGCTCGTTCGCCAACAAATGGCATAAAAAAAGGTTGTCTAATAACAGCGGCCCTCTAGCAACACGCTACCATAAGGCAAGTCATGCTCTAAAGAAAAAGGCCGCGTGCAGCACTTACAAAGACTTAGGCGTCATATGCAAGCCCAGAACGACTATAGGATTATTACACATCACAAATATTCATCATTTCCACCGACAGGATTGAGAGCCCGACCAGTGACTTCAGTCAAACGGTCGTGATGTTAAATCGTGGTGCTACTAGTAGAACTGCCCCCCACCTCACCGACTACGATTTGAGCCGACGTGCGATCTCATAGGAGACACTATTTACGTAAAGAGATATTTAAATTACACAAATAAATTGCGATATTTATTACAATTATTTTATGTAAAATGTAAAAAATATTCTGATTAATAAACCTCATTTATGAGTGATCGAAATCGAATTAATTTAATCCCAAAAACTCATCTTCTCTATATAACTTCAGCAACAATTCTAATCGAGTAGTCCACACTTTAAATTGTAACCAACGTGGCAAGCTTTAAAAACGTAAAACTTGCAATTAATTCAAAGAAAAAACCAATAAAAACGAAACTTGATGTTTGATGAAAATTCGCACTTCCAAAAATATAGAACGATTAAGCCGTAAAAAATTAATTGTAACGTGAAACGTTACGTATTTTCACACGTAACCTGCTCAGGTTAAAAAAATAATTGGGTAGTTACGAAACAGGCTCTCTTTATTTCCTCTCTCATGTCTATGGAATTTTCTGGGATGTCAATTAAACACAGCTAGAGAGAGTTCAGGCGCATGGTTGCTTGATGTAACTTCCAAACTTCAATCAGCTTCAGATTTTTTTAGCAGAAGTCACATAACTTTCTTTTGATCAGACCGTGGTTTGATTCCAGAACCTTTAAGGTAAGTTTATAAACTAATCACGATATCATCGAAACAGTTAAGTAACACCCACACCTCAACCCCAAAACGTGAATTCAAAACATTCACCTCGTTCAGCTGACAGCGCGTTTATTATTAAACCGTACAGAATGAAACCATTTATTCAATAAATGGGAGTTTTGCGCGACATTTCAACACAATTTGCTCGAGAATAAATCCAACGGAACCCAATACACCGTATTTCACTTACTAGTTCGTTTATATAGAACGTCGTCATTCACAATGCTAATGTACCGGAGAATTCTCAGCGCTTCGGTGAATTAGCTTGAGGAATGCATTGTAGCGATTCAGCGCTTTCTTTGCTGTATTACTTTGGATAACATTTTTGTAAATAAAATTTACATTTATCTCCATAAATATATAAATGTTGATTCGTGTTTTGCATATGAGATAAACAGAGAAAAGTAGATAAACAATTGGCCTCTCAGCAGGCTGATCTGGGCTACCATAAACTAAAGAAGTTACCATCAAACATTGTATTTATTTAAAGGAGTAATGGGATATGAATCGCACCTGCGTTTTACCCTTTCTATTCCCATTTTGTTCCCAGAGTTGTTTCATTGTACAGGCAATGAATTAAATTAAAATAATTCAAATTTAATATAAATCTGTTTTTGACTGCAGCTTAGGCCACGTATGGGGGTGGGGCCTTCGCCCAACCAGTTTTAGGTACTTTATATCTTTTTCTGCACAACTGTCAATGTGTAAGCCAAATTTTATAATGATAGGCTGAATTATTAGACGTTAACGCTTAATAAATAAACTCATTTTTAAACACAATTATTATAATAGCTAGGATAATTATGTATATTATTATTCATTCAATCACCAATTGAAACAAATACATTATACAAAGACTCAAAACAAAATATGTCTGAGTTGATTAATATAATTAAATTAGAGAACTTCACATAACAATAATTCTTATGAAAAACTAGAAGAGGAAACCACGATTCAACGAATAAGGTTTATTTATATAACTCCTCTGTCATAACTGTTAGGTACGGGGGGATCGCATTACGTAAATTGGTCGGAAAGTTCGTCTTGTTTTCTTCTAAATTTGGGGACGAATCAATGGTTTCCATTACGTGTATCAGAGATAAGGAAATGGAAAACAGAGAGGGAAATAGTTCAGGATATGTGCAATTTAGTGCTTCATAATATTATTAATGGTTGCGTATTCGTTTTAATGAATTACATTTAAATTTGGAAGTTGCGAATTTTGACAGATCTTTGAATATGGAACATTCAAGCAAGTGTGTTTGCTTGTGTATTTATTGAACAAGCGACCTTGTAAAACTACAGAACCGGAAGTTCCAGGTTCGAATATCGAATCGAGCAATAAAAAAATTATCCCATGCTACGTTTTAATCAAGTCAAATTTAAACTATTTAATCTGGTAGACGTTTCTTTAATCACATTAATAAATATGTTCTGTGTTTAAGAATACAAATGACAATCCAACAATACTTACCGTCACGTTACATGCAAAATGTCACTTAGAAATTTTAGCGCTACCCTCGTAACGTAATACACGTCGACAAAACAATTTGAACCGTAAAGGATTCATTTTATGGTTTAATTTTATTTGAAGAAGTTCAAATGTTTACAATGATGAGGGTTCAGTGTTCTGTCGGGTCCAGGGATACTGTTATGCAATAATCAGCCAAAATATTATAACATATATTTACTCTGCAATCTTTTAAAATGCTAAAGTTTCCTAATGTTATTATTGTATCGCATATAAAATTTTATACCATATAGCATTATGTCGTAGCATAAGCTAAGATATACGAAATAGAACACGTAAACTTTTAACTGGAGACTGTGGGTTCAATCCCAGACAAGAAGTACTGAATTTTCGTGAAAGAACGTACATATACCATTATACAAAGCCATCGAATAAGTTACCTCTTAATTAGTAGTGGGGCTTTGCGTGAGTCACCTGCTTCGATACCACAAACAATCACATATTCTAGCGCTAAATAGCAAAATTTAATCCTGTTGTTTTTCAGCCAGTGTATTAATAATCACAACATTCTAGTTTCCAAGTTTGAAGGTGATTTGGTGATGTATAATAAGCATTGCTAATTATATTAATGTCTATAATGACCACTTACCATCACTTACTATTTGAAAATCTGCCAAACTATATCATTAAAAAAAAATCTCCTATCAAGAAGTCGAGAGAGAGAGATAAGATGATCAATAAAAATTCAACAATAAAAAATCAATAAAACAAGTTGATTGTTTCAACAGAACACTCTTGAATAAACTCGTCTCAATGTAAACATGTCCGGACAAGTGTATCTGACACTATGTATCAGCCTTTTTGAAGGTGGACGATTTTATTATCATCACGTTTTTGTAACGAGGTTATTTTGACGTGTCGGTTCAGCGAGTAACAGTTATATTAGTCTACATAGAAATCAATAGGATTTTCTTGTTAGTTATAGTAATAACAACTGTTAGATAGCCATCAGACAGAGACATAAAAATGGAAGATTCTACCGGTCAACTGTTTGAATTCTTTTTTAGGGTTGCGTCTGTTTTTCCAATTTTCTGATGAGTAACTCATGAAAAATTTTGGGTTAAAGGAACAATTCTCGAAAAAAAAAACAAACTATAACTGTTTATGCAAACAGCTACAGATAATCCAGCTTGAACTCATATTGTAGATTATATTTCCACATTTGTTTTATCAGTCCTCTGCCCAAAGGTTGTCTGGAAGAGCCAGAACAGAACTGGTCCTTTCGCTGCTTTAGCGGTAAGACCAACTGTTGCTCCTCATGGAACTATTGTTTCAATCCAAATGTAAAATTTAGTTTTCATTACTGATTTTCTATACAGAATACATAGCACAGTTTCAAAAGTGAGCTAAAACTGTTGTATTAAACCTTAAATTTAAAATAAAGTTAACATTGTATGGTTCATTGTCAATATGAGTATGTTTACACTTCTTCAACGCTTCGAAGACCACACGAGTGACAGATCGACATTTATTACGTGTTACTGCGATTGAGGAAAATTAAGTTTGAAGTAGTCTTTAGAAGAGGGTTGATGGGAAGGGTATTAGAAATCCTCGGACATGGCCCTATCCTGTTTTATTGGATTAGTTTTATATTCTTGTAACAAAAGATTTCTATCGAAGAAAAATAATATCTTATGTGGTTTCATGATTGATTTTGTATTTTTTGTAACCATCTTCAAAAGGAAGGAACACTTTTTTTTTTAAATAGCGCCAGCCTCATGGGCATTTAAAAATATTATATATTAATATAAAAACGAATAATAAAATAAACTTTATTAATAAGTAGAGATTGAAAATAGAACTATAATCAGTTTTATTTTCAATCTCTACGTATTTACTTATCATGTTAAAAGTTCTGCAAATTATAAATAAAATTGTTTATCGAAAAAAACACAAAAGCAAACTAATTGTAAAAATAATATTTAATAATGTATTGTGTACGAAGAGATAAAGAGCCTACATTTAACCAGCCTTTGGTTGGTTTTTATACCATCGGTAGACGCACGTGCCTTTGACGGTATGTACTCACCACTGTCCTTAGACATTGACGCCGTATGAAATTTTAAAAACTTTTTTTAAAGCCAAAACGTCACCATCACCATCCTTCGGAACTGAAATGTTACATCCCTTGTGGCTGTAGTTATACTGGCTCACTTACCCTTCCAACCGGAACACGACTTAGTTAACCGTTTGACAGTAGAATATATGACGAGAGTGTGGTACATACCCAGACGGGCATCCACAAAGGCGTTTGCACAAATATTGACTTTTGGTATCTACACATATCAGACTTTGGTTTGACTGTATAGTGTTATCTAATGTACACGTATTTTTTGTACACATATTCTTCTATACTACACTTTGATTATATCCAAAAGGAGAAGCTTCTATGAGCCGAGATGGCCCAGTGGTTAGAATGCGTGCATGATGCCGATGATTTCGAGTTCAAAACTTTCAGAATTTTCATGTGCTTAATTTGTGTTTATAATTCCTCTCGTGCTCGGCGGTGAAGGAAAACATCGTGAGGAAACCTGCAACTGTGTCTAATTTCAACGAAATTATGCCACATGTGTGGCATAATTTCGTTTCGTTTTTCCACCAACCCGCATTGGAGCAGTGTAGTGGAATATGCTCCAAACCTTCTTCTCAAAGGGAGAGCAGGACTTAGCCCAGCAGTGGGAATTTTACAGGCGGCTAATGTATATTCTTCTATTATGTTAGTGAAATAAAACGCAATATCTCTGAAATCTCCAATAAAAAACATACGAAATGTTTCAAGTGTAAAATGTCATCATAAATATTGCTTCCAAAGATAATATAACGATAATAATATTTTTACAAAAAGTATGTATTAAATCCACATATTATTTGTAAACTTGTGTAATATCTGTTCTTGTCGAGCCAAATAAAATGGGCAGAGTCCGTTTCATACTTTTTTTATGATTAAAATTAAGGTTAATTTTAAAAGATTTGTTTTAAATAAAATCAATGTGACCTAACAATACCTTTGGCTTTGTGTTTCAAGTCATAAGTAACAAATAGAAAATTTAAAATAAGTTGAAAACTCATTTATTTATACAATGATATTCGTTCATCCTGTTTTAATGTTTGCGAGTAATTTTAACAAATTTTCGACACAATGTGATGACATAATTAAACATTAAGCTGACAGCACTTTTGACGTTTTAACAAAAATAAAACCGCTTCGATTCTCTACCGCAACCTTGTATTCGCTTTTCCTGCTTCACTATATATATATATATAAATGTTTCATGTGCTCCTTATGTTTTTTTGTTTTATAATCTGAGAATACTACAAATTTAAAAGATAAGATACACCAGTCATGAACAGCATGTCTGCCATGCCAAAAAGAATAAAAAGCATAAATTAAAGTAGGTTAATTTTTATAATATATATGTATGTTATATATATTATAAAAATTATATATAAATTCCATTTTTATGAAAACACAGACGGATATATATTTTAACTTTGCTGTTTCACGTATTCAAATCATTTGTTAGAAAAAATAAAAAAAACAAATAAGACATGTTATTTAACACACAGACAGGATATTATATGACATAAAATTAAATGTATTTAATTGACATAACTATATATTTTAAATGAGTGTCTTGTCGGTTCGTCTCGGTAGATTCTACATTCCGAATCGGTGCCTATACGATGAATACAGTTCTGTAAAATGATTCAAAAGTATTCGTCAAAGCCTACTTGAATATAATATATTTTGATTTGACATCATCATTAGCCTCATACATACACTTGCAGCAAGGATAGACCCTTGCGAAATACAATATCGGTATCAGAGATGGACTATTAGTAATAATGTCGATATCGACGATATCAAATACACCCCTACTATCCTTTGTTATTCAAATGTTCTCAACTGACACCTAAACTATATATCTCCATAACGGATAGACCTTATCACGATAGTATAAGGTTCAATTTCAAATTCACCATCCAAGATGTTGGTTACATAATGGATGTAAAGCAAGTCTATATTAATTCTCATTTCGGTAAATATGATAACGAATACCGACTCAGCATTTTCTTTGTGTTCGGAAAAATTGTCCTGTTTGTGTCGTATGAGGAAATGACTTTGAAAATATTGTGAATGATATACTACGTTTATAAAAGTAAATTGATATTTATTTCGGTAAATATATATTTAATAGGACAAGCGAAACTCGCGGCTTTAATCGTCTTGAAAATAAAAACATGGAGACTTCGGTCACGGACACTGGTGAATAATCATTGCATACTCTCATAATCCAATGGATGGCAACGACGAATATTATAAAATTTACGATAAATATGACCTAATTACAATATATGCATCTCTATCGTATATATCTATATATGATGTGGATGGATATAGAGGTAGGGGACGACCAAACAAACTATGGATGGATTGTGTGAAAGACGATATGGTTAGAAAGAATGTTACTTGTGAGATGACGTCCGACAGAGAAGTATGGATAAGGGCAGAAGGATGATGATGGTGTATATATCTATAGAAAACAGAGTCACCTCCCGCTGTACTATGTACACTTAGATCTTTTTAACTCCGCAACGGATTTTAATGCGCTTTTCGTCAATAAACGGAGCGATTCAAAGGGTTAATGTATAATAGATATTATAAATCAAATCAAATCAAATCAATTTTATTCAAGTAATCTTCACAATGAAGTTTTTGAATCAAATGAAATAAAGTAGAGAAAAGCCGAGAAGTTCAACTTTTCTAGTTTCAAAAACAAGTTTTCTTTTCGTTTTTACTTCAATCTAAAGTCCTATATAGGGCCTTTATTGTATTCCTGTGAGACTGTGGGTAGTTAGTGTTGTATAAAGATCTAAATATATTATTTTTTTGAATATACAGACACCACTCCGGCACTTTCGTTATATGTACATATATAATATGATATTTGAGAAACATATGATTATATCTAAGCGGTATCAATATACAATAAAGTTAGTAAAATTATATTTATTTTACCGTGAGGCTTTTAAGGTAAACGCAGGAATAAATTGAAAATGATTTTGTATTTTTTTTGTTTGTTTAAAAGCAGCCCATTTTTGAGCTTATTCCACCGCGCTGATTCACCACCGATTGATAGACAGTATTATAACATACATATGGCAGAATTTCATCTTTTCGCAACTTTTTTTCACGATGTTTTCCTTGATCGCCGAGCCCGAGATGAATTGTGAGTTTGAATTTTAAACCTATATATATCATTCCAGCCTCTGGGCCATCACGGGTCTGTTCAACCACAAAATATAATTATTATTCCTTGACATTTACTCGGCTTTGTGCAAGCCCGGTTATTTAGTATTGTTTTGTTCCGGTTTTAAGAGTCAGCGAGCCATTCCAGCTGCAGGCACATGTAAGTTCCCATGGTTGGTGGTTGGTTACATAGGTAAATACAACAATTGAATTATACGCCTTGTTGATCAAAGTTTTATTAACATGCGATTTAAATTTATTAAATGACGACGACTGAAGCATTCATACAGGGCGACTGTCCTCGTGATACCCGGGTTTAAAATTTTTGAGTTTAAGTTACTGGTTTTAAAACTATATTTAATAAAATAAAAGATCTAAAAGGGTTCTATATCAACTAAACTCTATGAAAATAAGGTACCGAGCTAATTTTTAATAAGGCTTTGGATACAAGGAACTATGTTCAGCGTTCGTTCAGCTACAAAGGGTCTCTCTGGGGAGGTTGAAGGCTTTGAGGATTTAAGAGTTTTTTCGGCTTTAAAGGCCCTTTAAATGGATTGTTGGCGGAGGTCGCATTAAAGATTAATAACAGGTGAAACACCCAGTGGTTTCAGGTAAAAGTTTTTTTTTTTAATACGCGTTTTTACCCTCGTGGATTGGAGGGTTTCGATATTAAATGTATTTTACGTTTTTAGCAGATGTGCTAAAAATGGTCCAGTTTTTTAGCGTGCTAGCCTTTGAGTTTTTATAACTACTAGGTATGGTATATGTTATTCCCGGTATAGATTGACTAGCTTAGCGGTAGTTATCCATAACAGTGTGCGCGTCGATTAGCTTGCGGGTGGTCTAATCGAATCACACAAAAATAGAAATAAGAGTATAAAACAAAAATTCCAAAATAAAAATGCTCGTGTTTCAATCAAGCAGCGAATATAAATATATGAAGTAAGCTCTGACTCTATTTTACAGAAATATATTTAACGTATAAATATGACTTATTCAGAACATAGTGACCGAAATCAAAAATCAAAATAAACTTTATTGAATTAGGCTTTTACAAGCAATTGTGAATCGTCATTTAACAAACTATACTAAGTGAAGCTACCGCCAAGAACAAGTTTATTTCGTCTACTGATTGAATAACATAAGTATTTTAATCAAATAAAATTATAATGAAAATCAACAAATTCTTAACCCAACCTTTTTATATGTATCATTTCTTCTTATCTTTTTTACGTGATAGCTTCTTATGGGAGATTAAAACGCTTCGTTACGTAACGCGTTACGGCTCCAGTCTGTCTGGCTTCCCTTTCTCTTCCGCATACGGCAGGCAGGCAGCACAGCCCTCGCCGTATTTCAGACAGACGTTTTCTTTATTTTATTTATAATTGCAACTGGTATACCTGACTTGAGAACTAAGATGTTATGTTCAATGATGTTTACACCTTTAAAGACTCAAAATCACTTAGATAGTTACCTTCATCTGATATTAATTTTAAGTGCTTAGTGATAAGTTGATGATGTAACTTTTTCAATAAATATGTCCCATTTCGTAATTACACTGACACAAATACTATTTAAGTAAACTTTTAAAAAGACCACGACGCATTCTATTTGATTCAAAAATTGTTAAAATGTAACTAAATATATGTTTAAAATGATTTTTCATATATTATACAGACATACGTTTGCCGGGCTTTGCTAATAGCTTACTATCCAATTTAAAAGAGCCTTCCAGTGCGTCCCAGACAACAATATATTCACAATAAGACCTACGAACTGAGGATATATGCATACGTTCAAGCAATCGATATAATAATTACTGTACATATGAAGACAGTCTGCGGAACATTTCATCTACAATACACGCAAATAGTATCGGGATTGCATTTCTGGAGCGATTTCAAAGGCAATATTCCGTACTCCAGAACCAATACAACTTTAAAAGCGCAGACATAAACTAAGTAATATTCAATATATGAGAAGCCAAACATTGTTTGCTTGAGAGAAATGTTTTATAACGGGATATTTATTGAAAAATACAGATACCCAAGCCAGGCGAGCCGACATTGTCATGGTTTAATTCAGTTACCTCGACATTTTTGTTTTAAATGTTTGCGGACACATTTTTGAAGTACTTATAGAATCGAGAGACAGCCTAGTAGACAGTAGAACACGTGAATCTTTACTGAGGATTGTGGGTTCAAACCCGGAAAAGCATCTATTAGTTTGCATGTGCTTGGTTTGTGTTTATATCTAGTTCCAGGCGTTGGTAAATCTACCACATGTGTGTCCAACTACTAACAGCGACAGACTTAAAGTTCTTTATGATAAATAAAAATCAAAATGGCTTCAGAATCGTTTCAGTGTGTCGCACGTTAGTTTAATTCAATATTACTAATTATTTACGAATAGAACATCGTAAAATATCTGACGAATTATTCTTAAAATAAAAAACTTAAGAATATTTTGTATTATTATATTTTTTATTTCTGTCAGTTTTTTTTTTAATTCGACCTTGAAATTTCAATCCATACGATATTCGTTATGGGTGTTTTATATGTCGCATGGTACGGTCAAATTTTCAAACCAATAGAATTTAAAACCCAAATATTACGCACCAAAATCACGCGTATGTTACTCGAAATATTTTATATTGAAAAATCTTTGTTTTTCTAAAACAATCCTCTGAGATTTTATACCAGCTTTCTGTCACATACATCTATCTGACGGGAAATTGAGAAAACTGTACTGCTTGTGGGAGAAATGTTTGTTATAGGAACATTGACAATGGCTTCCTGTTATTTCGCCTTTCAAGTATTCAGTATTAAATATTAAAATTCTTTATAAATAAATGGCCAAAGCTGACACAAAAAATACTAATAATATTCAACTAGTCCTTTGAAAGCACTTCTGAATAGTCATTTTACAGAATTTTAATTTTATTAAAAAAGATACCATTGGCTCGGATGTAGTTTTTCCAAGAACTAATTACATTAATTAAATTCTAAAGTCTGCTATTATAATTTCAGCCATTTTTATACAAAGTTATTATAAAAATCTTTTTCCGATATATGTTTTACTTGCTCATTGATTGTCAAAAATATATCACTGATTTGGAAATAAATACCTCAGCTCGTATGAAAGAAACTTATGAATAATCATCCTCCTGCCCTTATTCCAATTTTCCATACTTTTCCGTCTGACGTTTTCTCACAAGTAATATTATTTCCAGCTATATCGTCTTTCATCCATCCATCGTTACTTTGGTCCTATTTCAAGAACTTCCTCATAACATGGTCCTCATTCCTCCTCATAACATGCCCATACCAAGACAGTCGGTGCCCAGATAGCTTCTCGGTTACCGGTGCCACTTTCAAACTTCCTCTTATGTACTCATTACCTACTCTATCCATTCGCATAACACCACACAAATAAAAAGAAACTTCGAAGTAATGTTAACCAGATATTACGAAAATTACATCCTGTTTACAAAATCTCGCTTATCATGTCATATCTTTTGAGTAAAATGACTGATTTATTATTATTTTACAAAATATTTATCTTGATAAATTAGGAAAATTTCGAATACCATGATTTTGTACGTCATTTTATTAAAGAAACAAATACCTTGCTCAGGAAGGATGTTGACTCTGCGGAGTCGGAAACTTTGCTATACAAACTTTTTCTTACCAATTGTGCTTATACAGTGATTATCACGGCTCTACTGAGAGTAACAACGTTATTATGAATTAAACTAACTAAGGGGCTAGACGAATTAGCTGAAAAAAAAAACTCGCTAGCATCGTGAAACTATGGGCAGTGATGTCATGGTTTTTGTGTTTTGATCATGCGCTAGACCGAAAAAAAAGTAAATGAAGATGCAATAAAAGATGTAACCAAAAGGGCTTATCTAAAAGATCACTCTCGTTTTAAGGATACGGTCCTCATTGCATAGGAAACATACAGGAGCGTTCCACGACATAACATCAGAGACAATGGCTAATGCGAAATTATATTATAAATTTATTAGTGAATTTGTTACACCGTAACGTCTTATAATATTGCATAGTTTATGTCAACGATACATAAGAGGACATATCGGGATCTAACACAGGGGTCGTCCCCTCCTCACACGCTTTAGTTCGATTGGCAAATGATTTGCCAAACTACTGGACATGGCCACCAGTGTTTTAAAGCTACTGCACTATGCCAAACCTATCCTAAAACCATACTGTGTCCTCAATCATCCATTTATACTTCTTAAAGTAAGTTACTTTGTTTAGAGATTGTATGATGCGCTTGTTAGATTTTTTATAGAGACTTTATACATGATGTCAGGATATTTTAAGATAATTTCTATTTCTTTATTACTTTATTATATTTTAAGGTTTTAGGACAATAAAAGATTATATATGAAACACAAATATTTATTTAACCATTATCATTATTGAAGTAATCGTAATATTGTATCAGTAAATATTTACACTAACACCAATTACCTTAACACTAACTTTGTATCTTGATAATTGCAAAGAACACTTTTTTTTTATGTCAGAGGTGGCAAACGAGCAGGAGGCTCACCTGATGGAAAGTGACTACCACCGCCCATGGACATCTGCAACACCGGGGGGCTTGCAGGTGCGTTGCCGGCCGTTCAGGAAAGAGTACGCTCTTTTCTTGAAGGTTCCCAAGTAGGATCAGTTCGGAAAAACCGCCGGCGAAAGCTGATTCTATAGAGTGGTTGTGCGAGGCAGAAAATGTCTTAAAAATGGCGCTGTTGTGGATTTTCGGACTTCTAGGTGATATTTGGAATTTTGACGAGATGTCCGAAGGTGAAATTCAGCTGCCAGGATTATTCCGAACAATTCCTCGGAACATTCCCCGTGAAAAAGTCTGTAGAAGATGCAGAGCGATCCAATATCTCTACGCAAAGCCAAGGGATCAAGTAGATCGGAATGGGCTTGATCGTCGATAATTCGAGCCGCTCTACGTTGGATACGGTCAAATGGAAGGAGCTGGTACTGGGGAGCACCCGCCCAGAGGTGAGAGCAGTATTCCATGTGAGGCCGAATTTGCGCCTTGTATAATCTTAGACGATGGGCCGACGTGAAATACTGTCTTGCCTTGCTGAGCACACCGAGATATACACACAATTCATATATTTCATCAATAATTTAACAAGCAATAACAATTATACTTTATCACAAAATTATATCGTACCTTAAATGTTAACACCTTGCTGCTCCAGGAAGATTAAAGAGTAAAGTCATTCTGTACCAAGCTTTCTTCACTTATATAAGCATCACTACAAATCACATGATTCACAATATTGAACAGAAAATTCAAAGTACTCTCTTATTTAGTATCAATGTTATCAATACAATTAAAAAATAATTTAATTCCAATTATTATTATTACAGAATATATTAAAACATTCAATAAATAATGTAAGCGTTTTTTAAATCATCTAATTATCTAATAATTTCATACTTAATCCGTCACGTTCAGTTGCGTTATCAGTATACATGTTGTTTTTAAAGTATATATATATTACGCCTCTATTATGTATTTATATTTGTAAACAGTATCTTCCCCAGCATCGCTAATCTGTTAACTGAGCTGGTGTCACGAGCAATTATCATTTAAATGTATGTATAATCGTTAGCGTAACATAATATCACTTTCTAACATTTCACGATCGTTTTACGTCGTGTACGATCATTGTTACAGATCACGCGTGAATTCGTAATCACTTAAAACGTTTTTTTTACTATGAATTTATGTAAAAATATGAATATACATATTCGAATATACAAATAAATCCACTCACTATTCACGAGCGAGGCGCTACAGCGAACATAAACTAAACTAGATCGGATTATAGCAATTTGTTTCGATCACATTAATTCAATGGATCCTGATTAAGTGTCTAAGGCTGCGTCCACATGAGCGATAAATATAAAGGCCAGTTTTTGGGTGTACAATAGTAACGTGTGATGTGTTATAGAATGTGATAATTGAATTTTAAAACTTAGTATATAAGACTAAGGCCTAATGTAGTTTTGTTTTGAAGACATTACGAGTAACGTATAATAAATAGGATCAAAGATACACAAGATTAATATAAAATCAAAGCCCATAAACGTCTCATTAGTAGGCTTTTATTAGGGAGTATATCTAGGCACCCATTACACCATCACTCATCAGATATTCAACCGCCAAGCAACAGTACTCAACACTGTTGTCTTCCAGTTTGAAGGGTGAGTGAGTGTAACTACAGGCACAAAGGACATAACATATTAGTTCTCAAGGTTGGTAGCGCATCGGCGCAGTGAATATTTACCATCAGTTGGCCTATTTGCTCGTCTGACGACCTATATCATAAAAAAAAATCGAATGGATCGAAAAAGCCAAGCCAAGCTAAGCCAGAAGAGAGAAGAAGAAGAAGAGCCAAGAATTGGATGGCCGACCCATTCTTTTCCGAACGTTACTCATTAGTTATGCAAAAGAGACTGTCGCCCATGGCAACCGATATAACAGAAAAAGAAAGGACGGGGGCGCTATGGTAACAAGGCGGTAAAATATACTGAGTTGAAAAAATATAATAGAATAATAAAAATATATATCACATAGTTGTTGTTTGTCCTTTCGTTTCACAAAATAAAATTCAACGTGTGTAGGCACAGAAATGTGTAAGCGTTGTCACCACCCAGACTCCGGGCTGCTATTGAAAATACAACTCAATAACTTTTTAGTAGTCCAACCCGAGGTTTGAACCTAGGAATATGGTTTAGATTAACTTTTTTTCAAATCTTATACTAAGCTTTTTCACATTCAAATTTATGACAGCGTAGTTTTAGTTAAACTTACAATTAACTCCAGCCAATTTTATTACTTAAAACACAACACGTAAAATCGAGGGTATAGCAGAAGAACAATAACTTCGTATGCCTATATTTATAAACAGCAAATAGATTAAGCCTTACAATAGCTTGTTTCCTGTGTGCACACGGCCGTATAAAAGTCACAAACTCAACTCCACCGCAGCTAATTAATTTATTCGCAACTTTTTTCATTTGCCAACTTCAGCTACAAAGTTATTTGAAGCCCACATAGCAGCTGAGTTAGAGATGTCCGTATAATGATACTTATTTTAAAAAGGGTGTATGGAGCAGTAATAATTGCTTATTTCTGGACATATTTTTTTTTATTATATCGGTAGGCGGACGAGCAAATAGGCCGCCTGATGCTAAGTAGTCCATTTAGACAATAGAGCTATAAGAAATATTAACTATTCTCTACATAACCAATGCGCCACCAACCCGGGAAACTAAGATGTTATGTCCCTTGTGCCTATAGTTACACTGGCTCACTCACCCTTCTAACCGAAACGCAACAATACTGAGTACTGTTGTTTGGCGGTAGAATATCTGATGAGTGGGTAGTACCTACCCAGACTGGCTTGCACAAAGCCCTACCACTAAGTAATTTGTACTTTAATGAGATAAACTCTGTAATTAAAATGGAGGAAAAGAGTGACTGAGTTTCTTGTCGGCTCTTCTAGATTCTAATCCACTTTGCGATCCGGTAATAGATTTACGTTTAATTCAATACTATAACATGGCGACGCAAAAGTCTTTTATGAGCCATCTTGACTGTAGAATATTTTGAATTAGTGATTTTTTTTAAAGAATGCCCCAATTTTATTAAGGAAATACCTATATTCCTATTTACCTCTTCTTTTAAGTTTATCATTTGTGTTAGAAATGGAGACGAGAATAGCCCAAGGGATTACGATTGGTCTTGCGTGTTTTTACATCGCTAGACGGTCCGTAAACATATACTTTGAAATCTATTTGTATATATTGTGTCGTCTTGCTAAATTTCATGGCAAGAATTCTTCAGAGCGAGTACCATCCGAGCAGGCAATGTTATAGAACACAGGTGCATTCTCTATTGGGCCGGCCGAAGGTATTTCTGATAATCCAGCAGCATTGATGATATGAGCAGAAAGAGTTTAAGCACACAATCAAAGACTTTATATGATATGTGAGGCATAGGAGTGTGTATACTTCCAACTTCTTAAAGAGTTACTTAGAAGATAAAACCAAGTTATTACTGGACCGATCCCAGGATTGAACCTTAGATCTTAGAACGAGATTGGTTGTTTTGTATCGTTGTATAATGTGTTTTTGACTGTCGAAAAGGAGCAGCTGTTTTGTATAAATAAAGTGTGATCTTAAGTAATCGAACTTCAAGGTCATTGGCAATGTTATGCCTTTCAAAAAATATAAGATGTTTTATTATTAATATTTATTAATTTCATTATTAATAAAATACAAATTAATTACTGAGCTTCTAGTTAGTTCTATTAAAGAGAATTCAAATTCAATAGTGCTTGTAAGAGACTACTGGAATGAAGTATTTGTGTGGATTTAATTTATATATAGAATTGTTATTTGTATTGTTTACAATATTCATTCTCCATTTGATAGCTCTATTTAAAACTAATTTAATATTCATACAAACAATATACTTTTTTACAAATAAAAAAATCAATTGAATTGAAAATTTAATTTGGTATTTAATCATCTTCCGAATGTGGCAACTGAGCCCTGATTAACAACATCTGTCACAAATGGTAACGAGCCAAAACGAGTGACGTCATAGCACGCTAACAACCACAAACGTGCTTTCCCAACACGCCCAGTTATGTTTTCTTATAATGTTATTCTGTATGCCATAAGACATGAAGTCTATGCTTTTTTGGGTGATTTCACGACTTTCGCCGTTAATTTAACATACAATATTTTTTATATAATCGCAAAGTCAACGTCAAAATAAAAATCCTTATTCAATATACAAACATAACACTTCCTTATTGATTTTTAAAAAAAACACTATGGTTTGGAGAAAAAACACTTCAAACCTGATACGAACCGGTGAAACAGACTCAGAAAACAGAACGTTCGCATGAAGCAATGCAAGTAAATCAAGTTCAATTCAAACTTAATTCTATGCTTGTTCAGGTGCAGAGAGCCACGTAACACCAGTGGTCCTGAGCTTGACTCATGACTGGTTACCATCACGTGGCCCAATTCACCATTCACTTCTCTAGGCTATAAAAAGTTGGAAAAGGAGGGAGTGTGTTCGCGTGCATGCTTGTTCCCTATAATTTGTTCTGCGCAGTTATCTAGACACTCGTTAAAAAGGCGACGTGATCGAGATACTTCATACAGCAGATCTAAACACGAGTTCTACACTGTACTAGTCAGTCCTGAGTCCTTTTAATTAAATTTTCTATAAACTAAACTTAACTCAGTATTACAAATTTAAAAATATAGATACAACAGTATCCTGCAAAATTATTTGAAATATATATAAAAGTAATCTAGATAAAACATACAAACATAAATTATTCGATCAGCTGCACCGTGGGCTATGTTATTAATTATTCAAAATATACACGCATTGTTCACAGAGAATAATTATGAAGCTATTTCAAGCTAACTTAATCAACAGGTTCATTTATTTTGCACAAAATTTTACATACGATAGAGTTTATTGAATAATAAAACACTACTTGGTGGGGCGGTTTTGTGCCCTGTAGGTGCCTCCCACTCACCGTATATTCTACCGCCTTAGGTATACTCGGTATTGTTGTGTTCCGGATTGAAAGGCCAAGTGTAACTACACATTAATATTTCTTAGCACTGTATCTGGCAGGTATGACCATTTAGCACCAGATGGCATACTGTTACGTCAGCCGACCAATTCAATATAAAATGTTTTTAACAGTTGTGAACTTAAGATAATCTGTAGTTTGGGTGAGTTACACTTATCATCAGTAAATTACTATAAAGCAGAGAGGCACTCGATGTAGCCCGTTGGCTAAAACAAATTAATCTTAACAGAATATTGCACATAATACTTACAAAGGAACACTGTTTTTTTACGTGCATCATTTGATTTTAAAATCCATCTCGAGTTCGACATTGGAAGAAAATATTATCAGAAAACTAGCGCTAACCCACATTGTAACAACGTGCTGGAATAAATTCAAAGCTTACTCAAGAGAAGATGAGGTCTGTGCCCAACAGTGGGATATTCACAGTCTGTTCACTTTCAAGCAGCAATCATCCAATGTTATTAGTTGGTACTTGTACTTATGACGATTGGACGTCTGTCACTAAATGGTCTTATTCAAATTGAAACATCCTTATTCAATAAGTATCCTGTGCATGGTAACATATTATAAAGATCATTTTAGCATTGTATTTATATTTGCTATTGATATCGCTGGAGTTTTTTTAAATTGGGCCACAGGTGCTAGGCACAAAGAATAGCCTATGTCCTTCCTTAATGTATAAGCTTGCTTCATAATTTTTTTTTTAAATTCGGTTCAGTGGTTTAATCGTGACAGACCAACAGACAGACAGATATAGAGTCCCTTTCGCATTTATAATATTAGTATAGATTTCACGTGTAAAAGTAACCCGACATCATTATTCTTTTAGTTGAAAACAAACGCAAACCTAAATGTAACTAAGTACACAACTTGTATGTAATAAATAAACAACAATTTGTTGTTTCCTGATTTATCTTTACATATATTTTTTTATCTGTTTGTAAAGCCACAGAGTAAATTACATTGGATGCAATGCCTTTTGTTTTTTCATTACCTATAATAGAGAACGAACTTATTAACGAGTCATATCCTTTGTTTAGATCATAGTAGAAAAACCACAAACTGGGCCAGCTGTGGTAAGATCATCTACATCGGTATTGTGAGAAATGAATAGCCATTCCCTGTAATTGTTACGTCTTTTGTGATTTTAATTATATTAACTCAATAACCCTTCAAATGAGAATTTTATGCAAAATGTTGTAATCACTTCGAATTTTTGGACGGATGTGCTTCAGCTACGCTTCATAGATTTTTAAGCAGTGAAATGACTTGGGACGAATTTACATTAAAGGTATGATTTAACAAGTCTGTGATAATAGCTCCTCGATTTATATTCCATTATTGGAAGAATGCTTCTTTATCTGTGAAGGAGTCCAAATGTTAAAATATCTTCGTTTCTAGAATATGTCCTAAGATGATGGTTTCTAGAAGAGTGTTAATAATTATTGCATGAATGATGGATGCGTAATACTCGGGTAAGATGCTCAATGTAATATTTTGTCAAAAAGGCTCAAAATTCAACTGCTTGCAGGTAGCAAGTAGAATAACTTATCTATTGGAGTCAAAATAGTCCAGCTCAGTAAGGACTTGATGTGAACCTTCTCGACGGAAACGTTTCATTTCAAAACGTTACAAAAAAGATATTTGCACTGGAATTCAATCTTAAAATTTTATTCATTACGTCGAAAGAAATTCAACTGTAATAAAATATAACAGGTACAGGCAAGAGACGGATGAAAAATTTACTTCAGAAATATACAATTTAAAAATGTTAAACACAGAGACATCGTATTAAAATTTGACCTTGACATTTTACGCTCATCGCTCAACAAATATAAATCATTCCATACAAATATTTAAAGCTTACAGCGTCTTCTTTAGCAAAAGGGCATAAAGGTCTATCCATCCAGCGTTCTCAGCATGCAGAACAATTCACGGCTGTGTGTCTACATCTCGCTAACAACACTAACAAGTACCTTTCCTTGTGCCGAGCTCATTTGCGCACTCACTAATTGCTGGCTTTGTATTATTGTTTAATTAAGTCAGTTGAGACGCGAAAAATAATGACTCTATTGTATTTGGTGCCGCTGTGACCTGGATTCGTTGGAATCGTACAAGTGCTAACTGATTTTGTTTTGTTATGGAAATAAGGCTCGGTTCAAATTTAACTAGATTCTTAATAGGGTTTTTGCCAATTTTCGTATAACAGATTATATGTGAAGAAAGTATTATATATACTAAAATTATACAAAACTTTCATAGTCATGTTTCTCCGTATGAAAAATGTGTTAGCTCTTGATTGTAAAAAATCATTTCATCATCATCCTCCTGCCCTTTTCCCAATTTACTTGGAGTCAGCGCAGCATGTCTTCTTCCATACTTCTCTATCAGACGTCATCTCACAAGTAACATTCTTTCCAGCCATATCATCTTTCACACAATCCATCCATCTTTTCATTGGTCGTCCCCTTCCTCTATATCCATCCACGTTCTTGCTCAAGACCTTATTTTTTTATGATATAGGTTGACAGACGAGCAAAGGCCACCTGATCTACTGAGGTAGTGAGTGGTCACCACTGCCCACTGCCCACAATGGTCCTGTAAGAAATATTAACTATTCCTTACATCACTAATGCATCACCAAAAGAAAAGAAAGCCATTAATTAATCCATCCATAGACAATGTAAGAAATATCGCCAATGCGACACCAACCATGGGAACTAAGATGTTATGTAAGGTGCCTGTAGTTACACTGGCCTACTCACCCTTCAAACTGGAAGACAACAATGTTGAGTACTGTTGTTTGAAGGGTTCAAATCGGTACACAACAATACTGAGTACTGCTGTTGGCGGTAGAATATCTGATGAGGGGATTTTACCTACCTAGACGGGCTTGCACAAGGCCCTACCACCAAGACTAACCAAACTGTTCATAAACTGTATCAAAAGGCTGATTAATAAGTTCATAGATGATAGAAAACCTACAAGCAAGCACTACTGAATTGATATGTGATTAATTCGTGTTTATAATTCTCGTGCTCGGTGGAGAAGGAAAACATCTTGAGTAAGCCTATGTGTCTAGTTTCAATGAAATTCTGCTACTTGTATATCCCGTGTCGTAGAATTAGGTTCAATCCTTATTCTCAATGGACAGAAGATCTATGCTATTTTCTCCATTAAATATTGTAAATAATTATAAAAATTGACAAAAAACAAAACGCAGAATTTCTTTCGCTGATTCTTCACATGTCTGGGTATTTTTTTTAAAGAATAGTAGGAATCCCTCTTTTTAAGGACTTACTAATATTGCTACTTACCCCTTCAATTAAGATTAAAGCTTGTGCTAGGACTGGGGACGACGATATCCCAAGGGGTTTGAAATTGAATCTGCGGCTTACATCGCTATGCGACCCTATTGACGCTTGGACCGATTTTAACTTTATATCAGAATTTTGAATACAACAAAAAGAAAAAAATCTCGTGTACAGTTACAGACACAACTTCGCGCACTAGGCTCGCCACGTTAACCTAATCAAATAAGCTATGTAACGCAAATAATAATAATTACCCTAGTGATTCATCCTCAAAGCTGTAATTAGTAGGTAGGTTTCAAAATTAGCGGCTTCAAAATTATTATTTAGTTAGTTAGTATTTAGTTTTATAATATGATCATTGTATCCTCCTGATTGATTTAGGCCACGGCTATTCTCATGAGAGACTTAGGATTCTCATAAGTACGCGCTCAAAATCAGTCAAACTTTATTCTCTCTCTCTCATAATCCGATGGGATGGCAACTCAAACACATCCGGAAAGACTTTAAGCGCAGGACCAACGGACCAACGTGCTTTCCGAAGAACAGAAGTGTAAACACTCCCAATTTTCAGAATGCAAGGTTCTATAAATAACTCATTGGATTTCAACACAGGACCTCACGACCTTATAGCCACTAGACAAACGAGGTATTCAAAAGGATTTAAAATATATGACAAAATGAAACCACTATCATGGGTAATACGTAATCAAAAACGTTATATGAAATGGATATTGACTCTATAATAATATTAAAATATATTTAAGCCTTGCTCGCTGTGTGGAATGAAATCTAGCCGTTTGAATTAACTGATTTCATTTTGTATCCTCGGGCTATTATAGTCTCCACTTCTTGCACAAATTTCTCAACAAGTTCAAGTTATTTTAACTTAAATAATGTTCTTTCTTTGTTTTATATAAAAGGGAATTAATAAGAAGAACAATTGTTTTATATTTGCGTAACGTATTGTAAGTTATTTTCGGATTGATTTAAGATTGTGGCTTAGGTAGTCCACTAGCCGGAACCGGTAAATCTTAACTAAATATTGCGGGTTCGAATTGGTAAATAATTATTTAATTTCTGTTTATTGTCCATCTTTATTCACTTGGTGGTAGGGCTTTGTGCAAGCCCGTCTGGGTAGGTACCACCCACTCATCAGATATTCTACTGCCAAATAACAGTACATTGTATTGTCGTGTTCCGGTTAGAAGGATGAGTGAGCCAGTGTAATCACAGGCACAAGGGACATAACATCTTAGTTCCCAAGGTTGGTGGCGCATAGTTGATGTAAGGAATGGTTAATATTTCTTACAGCGCCTTTGTCTATGGGCGGTGGTGACCACTTACCATCAGGTGGCCCATATGCTCGTCCGCCAAACAATGCCATAAAAAAAAATCTTCGGCGCCGTGACGATGGAAATCATCGTGAATAGAGGGAATGTTTATGAAATTAAATTATGCCTCAGACAACTTGCGGGAATATGCTCGATTACAATCAGTTCAGATAAAGACTAAGACGATCTCTGCCCAGTAGTGGAATATGTTGTTATTTTAATAGTGTATTAAACGTTTATAATCAACATCTTAATATACTTTATTCAAATAGGCTTTTACAAGCACTTTTGAATCGTCATTTAACAAACGAATAAAGTTTATTTTGAATTTCAAATTTTTTTTGATAATCATATTTCATTGTCATTCCAGTCAAGTCCTATCTTATTATCTTTCTTTTGTCTATATTGTAAGTAATATATTTAGTATTTATTATTTTGTATAACTTGTTGCCATCTAATACTATATATGCAATGTTATGTTTTTGTCTGTTACCCATGTCGTAACTACTAAAACGATCATTGTTTAATTTTATATACATGTATTCAATGGTACCGAAAAGCACACCTTTTTTTCAGCAATTGAATTATTCAGAATCAAACGTTATAAGTAATGAAATGTGCACATTTTTCAGCTAGGCTTTTAAAATCAGGTTTGAACTGACATTTTACTGTTCAAAAGTAAAGTTACCACTGGTTAAGAATGTAGATTCTACCAAGAACAACTGTTAAGAAACTCAGTAATTACTCTTTTTAAATATTTGATACCTTTATGTCGGTTAAAAACTTTTAAATTTATATAATATATCCTGCTCGAACTAGTATTAGCTCCACTTTTATCATCTATATAACCTCGCGTGGAATATAATATAATTCATGTATTTTGTTTAACAAATAATTTGTATTGATGAGTCGGTAAAGTCAAAAATATCTGCAGAATTTTATTATTGAAACGAATACCTTGCCCGAAAGGTACCCGTGTCCCTGGGGCAAACCTTCTTCTTAAGTGTCGTCTAAAACAGGACACGTGAGGCACCACCTCACTTGTCCACGACCCCAGAGTCACGACCTAACCAAAAAGGACACAAAGCTAACACCCGTCATTACACGAGGACGAAGCCGCGAGAAACTCATAATTATATATAATCATTTAATCAATAAAAAACCAAAACCAAAACCACATGGTAGCTATCAGAGCTGTTCAGTGTAAAACAAATTAATCTTATTACGTAAATATTACTGCAGAGCTATTAGTGTGCTCGTGAAATTGAAATCCGACTTACGGTAATGTTCTGTTTTGAAGCATATATATTAAATGATATAATTATTATATCAAGTTTCACTTTCTAATTCTCGATCGCATTCTGCTGTGAGATTCGAATATATTTTACAAAATGGCGCTGTTGTAGTGCACTCAAATATCATATCTTTACGACGTTGTTACATAATTTTTATGTTTTTTCGTATTTACATTGTTCACGAATTACAAACGCGATTCTATACTATGTTTATATTTATAACCCTTAATATAAAATACATTGCTTTTAAAAATAATGTTTTTTTTACATAATATTTGGCAACCGTAGAAGCTTATCATCAAAGTGACTACTACCGCCCATGGACATTTGCAATACCGGGGACTTCCAGGTGCGTTACCGAAATTTTATACACACAAAACTATATATATTTTTGTAATTTTAAAGGGCATTATAATTGATATTTTAATATTTTCCAAGTAAAGTCTGGAGTTGCTCGAAATTGGTAAATATCTCAGATTTCACGCGCTACATACATAATATCTCCTACTGTAATATTCAAAACGATGGCGTTTACACGTTACGACTGCGTTACGTTATGAAATAAATTTAACTTAGCCAGCGTTCGCTGCTTCTGCTGTGCTGTTGTATTCATGGAACAAATAACCTCTAGAAATCAGAATAATTATAAATATTTCTCTGAACTGATTTTCTGTAGCCAAATCAAATCAAAAATACTTTATTCAAGGAGGCTTTCACGAGCAGGGCCGGATCTACCATATGGCTTTTTGGGCTTCAGGCCCCATGGATTCAAAATAAACGATAATGCGAAAGAATCCATAACTTTATTAAATTAAACAGTAAACTTTATTAAATTAAATAGTATGGTTTGCAGCCCTGCGAGTCCTGCAATTAATCAAACCGATTCAATTAATTTAGTTCAAGTCTACGTTTAGATATGTCTTAGGTGGGCCCCTAAATAGCGTTGGCCCAGGCCCCCCTAAACTTACAGTCCGACCCTGTTCATGAGCACCCCTGTATCGTCTTTTTACAGAATAGTCAACGGAAGCTACCACCTGTTCTGAATGTAGATTCTACCGAGAAGAACTGACAAGATTAATATCAGTATATTAAAATAAATACAACTAGCTATTTGTCAATGAGACGATATTTGTTAAAGCACTCGATAATTTAACGAGGAGCCTTCGTGAATGAACAGATCTAAATATATCGTACGACGTTAAGAGCTTAAGCACTTTATTTCGTTCAGCTGTGAACGTCGTGACGTTACCCGCGTGTTTATGTATCATGTTCCATATTTTTCAATGTTGCGATAAATAGTGAATTTGTTGTTATGTACGTCAATATGAAGTTACTTTAAATGGTCTCCACTCAGTCCACACTCCAGTCTGTAAATTTCCCACTGCTGGGCTAAGGCACTCTTCCTTTGAGGAGAAGGTTTGGAGCATATTCCACCACGCTGCTCCAATGCGGTTTGGTGGAATACAAATGGGTGGAATAAACACAAATTAAGCACATGAATATTCAGTGGTGGTCGCCTGGGTTTGAACCCGAACTCATCGGTTAAGGTGTACGCGTTCTAACCACTGGGCCATCTCGGCTCAAATTTAATGTCATTCAATGAAAAAAATATGGAACCAATATTTACATTAAAGCGATTGCAGCGTTAAGTAGCGATTACTTGCTGATTTACCGAGATTGTAAAACAAAGTAATACCAGTGAGTGATTAATCGCAAATATTCGTATTGTTGTGTTTCCATTTTTTAAATATGAGGCAGTGTTCACGTGCACAAGGAAGCGCTTTAGCCGTGCTAGCAATAGGTTGTATTATATTTGTCATAATATCTTAATGAATCGTGATCACAGCTGCATAATACATAAATATATCAAGTAAAACCTCGTCCTCTTTTAAATTAATTAAAGTCAAAGACAAAAATCTTTATTCAATATAGAGATTATTACACTTCTTATTGATAGTCAAAAATCTACCACCGGTTCGGAAATTAACACCACGTACCTGAGAAGAACCGGCGAAAGAAACTCAACGGCGCTAAACATATGTATATCATCGCATGTTCAAGAAAAAGAGCCATATTTAAAGCTATATTTTAAAACTTGTACGAGTATCAAGGAATGGTACTGCACGCGCAATTTTTAAATCAGTTAAAAAATGTATCCCGTTTATGAAGTTCGAACCCTAATGAATAGTTTCAAATATATCCACGTATAAATCAACATATTGTACTGTACATATTATAGGCTGGAACAAACAAAGTTCAACGTCAGGAGTTAATTTTAAACTTCTCCCCCCAGAGACATGTTAGACATGCAGGAACAAAACTCTATCAAACATTTACGGAACTAATTCAAGAATACTTGAGGTGTGTTCATATTGAAACACGCTGTATAACGAGCAGAGATTGGATTATGATACATTTTTAAGTATTTTGCAAACTTCAGGCAAGTAAGTGTACCTATAAACAAACTAACCTAATATACACCGAACAATTTGTTGATTTAGTGACGAGCTTCAAATACTATAGATCACAACGACACTGGCTTCAACAAGAGCCAATAAAAATATTCAGTTTCTCTTTTTAGAAGTTTTGACTAGTGATTTGGAGTTTGGACGTAAATGATCGATGACTTCAGGCGCTGGCGCAACGGGCACCTATCATAGTTGTCTCCGACTTGAGATAATAATGACAGAAAACAGTGCACTTGTCTATCCACGCCCATTTATGCGCTTTTTTTCCCTACATACGTACGTGATCAAAACAGATAAGAAGGATATCATCAACAGTTTGGGTAGTGTTCGCTTTGCAAGGGCATGGACTGACAATTATCTGTCAATTTTCTCAATGAAATGTTTATTACATTCAGAATTCCATCATATATGGATTTGGAAAAGTCTTTTGTTGGGTATACATTTCGTTTTTTCTCGATACGGTAAACACTGAGCATCTTCCTAGTGAATCGTTTTGTGTATTAAAAATGAAGGAAATGGTTAATATTGCCTACAACGCCAATGTTTCTGAACGATGGTGTCGACTCACCATTACGAGAATTATTTGTCAGGCCTACCAATTGTATAAAAAAATACAAACCTGATCTTAAATATAATTGTTCCAAACCATCCTCTGTTAGTATATTATTAAATCACGCCAAATCAAATTCGAATATTTTTCGTTATTCAAGAACTTCTATTCCATAGAACGAATGAACGGAAATTGTGGAGACAGAAATAAACGGTTCGCAATACAGCCACGAGTTTGACGTGGAACGTTATTTTTTAGAACGATTGAATTTTAATTCGAAATTTAAAAATTCAAATTTTTATTTGACATTATAGGTGTTCATGGGTTTCGACGTTTACTCAACAGTAACATAGAGAAGTTCCATCAAAATCAAAATATTCTTTATTCCAGTAGGCTCATAAAAGCACTTTTGAATCGTGATGTTACACTGTTGAATTAAATTTAAAACTGGTAGTTTTAAATTTAATTCGAAAGTTTAACATCGAACATCCGGTTCGAAAAGTAGATTCTACAGAGAAGAACCGACAACAAAGCCCAGTACTTTTTACTCTTTTCCACAATTTTTATTACAGAGTATGTCAGTAAAGAACAATTATTTTTATAATCTGCCTAGAAGTCAATAAATACTAAATCCACGCTTTTTTATCTTTAATATAATCTTGTATTGAGTAATGTGGCTTATTTATCAATGTTTTTTTTTATGAGCTTTGATTTTTTTTATCTGCTTTAACATCCCATATTTTAGTCGGTAGTAGAACTTCGGCAAGGCTGTTTGAGTATGTAGCACCCAACCAATAAAAAATAATTGTTACTTTACGGGAAAAATTGGGATTTATTTCATTACGGTTCCAATAATAAATGTGGCAGGAACATCACTACTCAGCACTTTCTAGAGATCCAGGTGGAGTTTTTTTGTCTATTAAGCCATCACGTTCCACTGTGTTAATTTTATACATACTGTATCCTGTGTGAATTTTTTCTCCTGAATAAATATTTCTCATTCAATTGTTCATTCAAACGTGTTTGTTTGTTCCTTTTGTCCGGTTTTCAAGCCTCGATGGCTAGCCAACATTTATGAAATTTGTATCAATTATATTTCGAGATACAGAGATGCAGTTCGGCTTTGTAGTATAACAAAAAAACTAAAGATGAAATTATTCTTTATTAGCTTGTGTTACGGTTAACACTGATAGCATCTTCCTGGTGAATTGTTTTGCATTTGAAAATCTTAAAGTCCTGAGTTTATTATTAAAAATATAAATAAATATTTTTAAGTCTATATAAATTTACTTGGTTGAAGGGCTTTGGGCAAGCCCATCTGGGTAGGTACCACCCACTCATCAAATATTCTTGGATTGGTGGCGCATTAGTGACGTAAGGCATGGTTAATATTTCTTACAGCGCCATTGTCTATGGGCGGTGGTGACGTTTTACGATCAGGTGGCCCATTTGTTAGTCCGCCTACCTATATCATATATATGTTATTGAGAGAATGCTTGATTGTCCTTATACACAGCGTTCCAGATATAAACAAGTAAATACAATGTCAAATATATAAGTAAGGTCATACTCAAGATTATGCTATTTGAGTTATACATCAGCAATTGTTTACTCATAGGTAACCTCGTTTAACACGGCTATTATTGCCACTGTTACCCTTAGACTTAATCCGTATACTATTAATTTCGAAATTAATACTCTTATTGTGTAAAGTTATATAAAATTAATGCTAAGGAAAATTGCCCTTGCCATTGTCTTAAGCAATTCCAAGAAAAAATCTGTGAATATGTTTTTCTGAGTGTTTTCCTGCTTGGAGTCAGGAGGTCAATGAGCTTTTGTACCAATCGACCTTAAGCAAAAAATACTAAAGACATAGATATATTACGACAACTTAATGTTTGGAGTTTCATTATTTATTAAATCCAAATAATTTAATCCTTCCCTTCATATTGGTTGATAAATGTATCACAAAATTTCTCTTGAGACTTATAGATTTAATCATATATTTTTCTTTCAATACTTAACTTGACGCGACGTTGAAGAATTTAGCGCTTTAGTATTTTTACTATAACGAAGCCAAAACGAGGAATGTGATTGATGAGGTAATCCTGACCGATCGGAACCAGCCAGCTTCGCAGGACCTATTTGCCACAAGTTTGTGCGCAAACGCAGATACACTTTCTGTTCACTCACTCTCCACAATTCGATTCGCTTAAATTATTTAATTCGTTTAAATTAATTGAATTTGAGATACATTATTTCACAACCATAAAGAGTTCAGATAAATGATCAATGGCTTTACGTGCTTTCCAAGGCACGAGATTATTAAGTTTCAGAATACGGACGGCAACTTTTTTTTTTTTATGGTATTGGTTGGCGGACGAGCATATGGGCCACCTGATGGTAAGTGGTCACCACCGCCCATAGACAAAGGCACTGTAAGAAATATTAACCATTCACCAAATATTATACATCACCTATGCGCCACCAACCTTGGGAACTAAGATGTTAAGTCCCTTGTGCCTGTGATTACACTGGCTCACTCACCCTTCTAACCGGAATACAACAATACAGTATACTGTTATTTGGCGGTAGAATATCTGATGAGTGGGTGGTACCTACCCAGACGGGTTTGCACAAAACCCTACCACCAAGTAAGTAGCAACTGAGATTTTTCCGATAGGAAAATCTAATAACGTTTTATTGTTCCAATTTAGGGTTTGAGCCTACGACCTTGGGATCTACGGCTGTATATCTAGCCACTAGATCAACGAGGCAGTCAAGAGTTATGATTAAATCCCGTTTGTGTGGAGGTATAATCATTTGCTTCACTTAAAATGAAAATCAAAATCAAAATATACTTTATTCAAGTAGGCTTTTACAAGTACTTTTGAATCGTCATTTAACAAACTATTTAAGTATAGGCGAAGCTACCACCGGTTCTGAATGCAGATTCTACCGAGAAGAACCGGCAAGAAACCCAGTAGTTACTCTTTTTTATCTTATCTTCTATACTGTTGATTATTATTTTTAAATTAAGTATAGTTAGAAGCGTCATGATTGTCCACTAGTTATAAGGTAGGTTATAATAAATTTAACGTAATAACTTAACGTAAGTGGAAATTACGTTCAGGATTTAAATATACTGGATGGTAGCCTTTCTCTAGCCTGTATAGGTAGATATCACTCACTCGTCACACATTCTACCGCCAAACAACAATACTTAGTATTGTTGTGTTCCGTTTTGAAAGGTGAGTCAGCCAAGTAGTTGAACAATGGACTTAATATCTTAGTACTCAAGGTTGGTATTACTTTGGCGAGGTGACGAATGGCTAATATTTCTTAAGGCAATCAGGTGAAAATACCCATTTGTAAACCTGTATTATATAAAAAAAAACAGATATTTCTTTAGGTCATTTATCTGTCATTTATCTGTATATGCAGTTTCTTCGCGTATTTTGTCTGTATAAAATCTATGTTACCAAGTTGGATTCACGAATAGTTTCCATCGGACTGTCTATTTAAAATATTTTTCTTTGGAAATACAATCCTTCATCTTATACCTTTATTAATTATCTCGAATTCCCTTATTCAGAACAAAGCTGACTCCAGCAAAAGTTGATAATAAATAATGAAGTTTTAATCTCGTGACAAACTAGCCGTGCCCCTCCCCCCTTCCCTCTGAATTATAACTGAGCGAGCTGTAAAACAGTGCATGACTCAAATCTCTGCTTCCGTCAGTCCCGGATAAATTATTCAGTTGCTCATGCTGGTACCGTTTATAACGCCCGACAAGAATCACTTTATTTATTTAATGTATTAGATAACATAACAAAAATACAAAATAATTCTTAAATTGTATATTAAAATTTGGAAGATTATAATAGATGTACATGTCGTAGAAGAATTAGACAAATCGAATCATTGCAAATGACAGGATAATTGTATCCAGATCAAATAATCTGTTCGAGAAGAGAAGGGTTTTATGTAATTCAGGTAGGCGGACTGGCAGATGGACTACCTTATGGTAATGTTCAACGCTGCCCATAGACACTGGTACTGTTCGAAATAACAGTCATTCCTCATGTCATCAATGCGCCCCAATCCAACCCAACCCGGCTTGCAAAAAGCCCTTTAAGGACTAGTCGTATGCAATACGTAAGTAGCAGTAAAATTTCTAAGCTACAATATTTAAGAATTACTGTTAATATATCCTTATAATAACCTAGGACCGAAATATATTGTAACATATTTATAAATATCTTACGATATAAACGGCGAGTACGCAGCACGCTCAATAGACTCCCAAATAAATTTCCTTTCATCTCCGCGAGGAACGAGATGACTAATTAGGAGTTTAACTAGAACTAACATTATACTCGTATCATTTGTAAAGAATGTTTCATTTTAATCCACACGTGTTGATTCAAAGATTGAATTCAATTAAACCTGAACAGATCTGTCAGTTGTCATTACTGTTAGCGGTGATCATGTATGTCCTATTCCAATGGCATAAGGATTAAACAAATCTTATGCTTACATATTCCATGCAATTCGCTAATAGCTCTGTTATATTATGCACTACAAACAGTTCTTGGTTAATATGAGTATATCCTTATTTATAAAAACACTTTTCCACTTATATCAAATTTAATTTTACTTACAAAGTGCCGATAACAGCTTTGATGAGGTGATTTTTTTGTAGAATATTCGCGATACCTTTTTAGGAATTACTTTTATTAATATTTACCCTCTCCAATTGACGTTAAAGCTAGTGCTAGGAGTGGGAATGACAATAGCCCAAACGGTCAGGATAGTACCTGACTTTTTACATAATAAAGTACCATAGATTATTTAAGAGCGATTAGACAATTTCAAGGTCAAACTATATTATTATATATTTACTCCTCCTGCTATTGTAAAAGGCTGAAAAATGACGTACGTATTATTTTACTCACTATCCCATATATCAATATGTTGGGCACATACTGGGCTGGCAAACAGACCACTTGATGTTAAGTGGTAACCACTACCAATATAAATTGGTATCATTCCTCATATTACCAATGCGCCACCAACCTTGGGAACTAAGATGTTATGTCTGTTGTGCCTGTCCATTGGCTTACTCATCTTTCAAGCCGGAATACAACAATACCAAGTTTTGCTGTTTGACACCAAGTAAATTTTGTCGAACTTCTATAATACCAGTAAACTATAAATTTATTGGCACACAATATCAGCGGATGGGTAACCCTTATCCTTTAGGGAACCCTAATAATAAGAGCGGCCCACAATAAACAAAATGTCCATTATTAGTGAACAACAGAGAAATGAGTCAAGAAGAAACTTATTTTGTTCGGAGATTACTCTCGTCTGAGTTCAGAGAAATATTGAGACGAAGTTTCCTCTAACGAAGTCGGACTTTGTTTTTGTTATGATTGCTATTTAAAAGTTCTTTAAGTGCTTGAAGTTTATAATACTTTTTTGAAAATAAGAATTAAAATAGGTTTTACCAAAATTAAAACCAAGTAAAGGTAAATGAACAAGTAAAAAAAAAACCGAATGAATGGAACTATTTATAGATTCTTCTAATGACTACTTAGTCCTGCTCACGCGTAATACTCTAAATTTTATTGTAATATCTATACTAAAATTCAGATACGAAAGTAATTCGTATGTTTGTTGCTCTTTCACGGTCTAACCACTAAACCAAATGATCTTTGATATAAAGCAAGTTTGAACTCCAATTAAAAACATGTGGTACTTTTTTATGGATTCAACCTGACGACCAATCCCTAAATAGCGAGCAACGACTCGTTTTAAATAACATAACAATCTATAAACGCCCCACTGCTAAACGAAGGCCTTCACTCCCTTTTGAGGAGACGGCTTGGAGCTTATTCCACCTATTCCAATGCGGGTCGGTAGACACATTTTGGCTATTTCATTGAAATTAAATACACGCAAGTTTCCTCGCGATATTTTCGTTCACCGCCGAGCACGAACAGAATTACAAATATAAATAAAGCATATGAAAATTTATTGGTGGTCATCTGGGTTTGTACTCGCAATCATCGGTTAAGATGCACGCGTTCGAACCACTGGGCCATCTCGCCTCTCAGTTTTTTATAATCCAGCTATACTCATCTGTAAGAATTAACTTCGTGCTCTATACATACATTTCGAGTTTGCTCTGCAGAGCGTGTAAACATTTTATAAAGCTACATCTAGATATTTGGTGAATATCGTTTCGAGCTTCTTATCATTGATAGATCGAAATACCTCAGTATTATTAGAAAAAAAAAAAAAAAAGTACTATATTTTATATATTAAGCGTGTCTTATAGATTTACAACTATACTTTAAATTTAAAATTAATTAACTCGACCTTAAGGCCCAAAATGTATCAGCATAAGGTCTCACGTTACGTCTATTATATGAGGATTAAATCAGATTTCAACTCACTACTGTATTTCATTAACAATGAAATTATCATCTTGAATCTCTCTCTGACTAATATATTAGCCATCCAATGCTGGTTTTGTATGCAAATTGTAAATCGTACCTTAAGTAAAGCGGCAATGTATTTGTAAGACTATAAATTTCCCATTGTATATCTTTAAGATGTCTATCTCAATATGGTCGTGTTATTGCTTCGAGTTGATAGTCGCTGCATTATATACAATATAGCTTACTTCTAAATTGATTAGCTCAGATGCTTAATTCACTAAACTTCAGCTCGATCTATTTACAATAGTTATTAATCAAAATACAATCGACTTTTTCGCAAAGTTTTTTGTTATTTAGTTTATAGCCGTAAAGCGATGGCGAACTTATTAAAAGAGGTGAATTTAACCGATGATACCGAGTTCGAACTAGTTCGAGTAGCACTGAATTTTTATGTGCTCTGTTATTGTTGTTTATAATAGATCTCGTGTTCGGCAGTATAAGATATCTACCACGAAGAAAATCTGATCTACAAACACTTTAATGCGGTGGAGTACGGTACATTCTTAAGAAGGGGGTAATAGCCTAGCAGTGTGAAATTTACTTTTACAGCTTGTATAATCGGTTTGCCTCACTGGCTTAGTGGTTCGCTCATAAAAGTGCAGATCTCGAATTCCTAGGTTCAAAGTCTGAGTCAAGAAAATCAAATTTAATTATTGGTAGATATCATTGGTAACTTATATGCCTCATGGAACGTAAAGCTGTTGGTTAGCCTTGAGTAGATGCTTAAAGTTGCTCCGGTCGCATTGGATCGAAAAATTTAAAATAATATGGACTTGTTACGTACGCTAAAACTCGCATGGGTGCACAGACCGGGTTTTAACTCCGGACGTCCGACTAGAGCATGAGACCCGGCATCGCAGCGGGCAGGATTTAGAGAAACGACCCACCGCGTGAAACCCCGTTGCACGCGTCAATGCTGCTATACTATTTCTCAACGTAAACGCGCGAACGTGCTCCCGCGTAGGTTTTAGTGGACGCCCTAATATCTCTATTAAACGAATAGGGCATTTAGCTCTTGTCTGTTCATTATTTACAGACATTGCTACAGAGATCATCTCCACCTTAATTTTCTTCTATGCTATAGATAAGGCAGGCACATAAGCCATCTGATTGGCCTTTTCAAGAATAGATGGTTTTAAGCAATGTATAAAATGTAGTCTTCTGTGAGCTTATGAGAGTGGCATTTTCCAATTCTTAGAAGACAATACCCATTTACCATTGCTTACATTTCCAATGTGCCATCAATCTTGGGAGCTAAGATTCTATGCCCCCTGAAGACTGTAATAACACTGGCTCATTCACCCTTCAAGCTGGAACACAATACAATCAAATCAAATAAAAAAATATACTTTATTCAAGTAGGCTTTTACAAGCACTTTTAAATCGTCATTAACAAACAACAAACTACTTAAAGTAAAGCTACCACCGGTTCAGAATGTAGATTCTACCGAGAAGAACCACAGTAGTTTCTCTTTTTCAACATATAAAAATACAGACATGTTAGTTAAATACAATTATATATATATATATATATATATGTTATGTCTCCTGCCTGGAAGTCAACAAGCATTAGCTCCACGCTTTTTTATCATCAATATAATCTTGTATCAAATATTTTGCCTTCTTTACCAATGTATTTTTTATAAATGACTTAAACCTATGAAACGGCAAAGTTAAAAATGTCAGCGGAATTTTATTATAGAAGCGGATACCTTGCCCCAAGAATGATTTATTGACTTTGCGGAGCCGGAAACATACGTACGTACGTACTAAGTATTGCGTTGTGGTTGTAGAATATCTGATATGTGGGCAGTAAACCAGACGAACTTTTACAAGGACCAAATAAGTAAAAAAAAATGCACCAAAAATTCTATTGAAAAAAAAAAACAAATTAAAGAATCATCTGAAGCTACTTACAATACTTGATAAAATGAAAGCGTCGAAAACGTTCTCAAATACGACCTTGAAATTTTACCCTCAGATCGCCCAAAGAAGGTTCACTTCATAAAAAAATAACCTGCTATAAGATATTACAAGATTTACACTGAGTACGCCTCTTGGGAACGAATGGGGATACCTTCGTTCTTATACTGTAATATACAAAAAAAAAACTTGTGACAATAAAACCGTAATTGTACCGTGGTAAGTCGAGTTAGTTTTGTTTTGAGTTACCGATAAAGTTGTTCCCGTAAGCTTTTACGTCAATAACATGCGACTTCCCAACTTACGAAGTAACTCTGTGTGTGTAACTGTAACGCTCTCGCGGATCAGGCACTGAATTGATTTTGATGAAAATTACTCAGTAATTTTTAACTCCAAGAGAGGAGATAGCCAACTTTTTTACTAATTCACATTTCGAGCGATATAATCAGGGATTAACATAAGTGTGCTATTAGGTTTTTTATATATAATTTATCTCGTGCTCGGCGGTGAAGAAGAACATCGTGAGGAAACTAGCTCGTGGTGGTGGAAAATCTGCCATGTGTATCTACCAATCATTGGAGCCGCGTAGAGCTAAAGCTCCAAATCCTCCTCAAAAAGGAGAAGAGGTCTTTGCCCAACTATGAGACATTAACAAGCTATTACTTTATGTTATTTTTTAGAACATATGCAATTGCCCAAATGAATCCGATCATGTTTTATTCGCGAATAACACCCATTTGCTTAATCACATCTGATTATTAATCTTGTTCGTACATTCTGTCGCATATATACCCGCTCCTAAACGTGGTTAGTTTGTCTGTAGTGGTAGAAAATAAAACATATGGGTATGATTTTTGTTTTATGTTTTAATCTTTCCTTCTAACCGTATAATTAAGACTTTTAGAAGCGAGTTTACTACCCTCAAACTGTAATTATTACTTGTCTTTAAGTTTCATTTAAATGAATCATAATGGTGTATGTAGACGGACCACTGTAAATAGGCATTGGCACTAAGGAATATTAGCCAACACCAATGCGCCACCAACCTTGGAACCAATGATGGGGCACTCATTCTTCAAACCGGACCACATAATATTACGCGATGAGTACTGGACTCTGATAGACTCAAAGACCAACCACAAAAAATAAAACAATTAATCTTCTTAAATAAAATGAATCCCCAATACTGGTGAACTTGGATTAAATAACATGCATTTGCCTTCAGGCCGTACACAATTGACATTTTAGTTCATCGAACTATATTTGAATCAACATCTTGTGAGTACATAGTCGCACTGTGGGCATGTGACTTAGTTCCTGGAAATTTATATCCAAGCAAGGAAACGTATGCACTAAAGTGTTCCTTCTAGCAAATCTCTGTATTTCCATCAACGTAGCTGATCCATTTATAATTCATATATTACATATTTTTTTTTACATTCACAGCCTGTAAATTTCCCACTGCTGGTCTAAGATCTCCTCTCCCTTCGAGGAGAAGGTTTGGAGCATATTTCACCACGCCGCTCCAATGCGGCTTGTGGAAGAATTTCGGTGAAATTAAACCCATGCAGGTTTGCTCAAGATGTTTTCCTTCATCACCGAGCACGAGATGAATTATAAACACAAATTAAGCACATGAAAATTCAGTGGTCCTTGCCTGGGTTTGAATCCGAAATGGGCCATCTCGGCTTCATTCATATATAATCCATTTTAATTTGAATTATATGTTCAAATCGATGAGCTTATAAATTAAGTCGTATTTAATTAACATAACTTTGTAACGTCATTGATGTAAAAAAATATCTAGTAAGTATTTTGAAGGCTCTTTATTAATTTGATTCTAAATTCAAATTTGACAAGCTTTCTGACAATTTCCATTATCTATCTCAAGAGATAAATGATTAAGTAAAATTCAACATGCTTAAGTTATGAAAGGAACCTACTTCGTTATTTAATTGTTCAGCGATTGTAGTCAAGATTTTTATGCATGTAATGCTATTTTCAATAATATAGCCATTGGAATGAATCGTAGGGGTACTAGAATTGAACTAAATTGTTTATTTGTGGCAGAAAAATATTTCATTTAGACTTAATAATAGTGTTATAATGTTTATACTTATATTATATAAAATAAATCTCTCTGTCTGTTTGTTTGTTACGCTTTCACGACCAAAAAAAGTAAGCCGAACTTGACGTAATTTAGTATGAAGCAAGTTTAAGCCTAAAGGAAGGACATATGATTTTTAAACGCGAGCGAACCCGCGGGCGATAACTAGTATATCTATATATTATTTTATAACATACACCTATATCGTTAATGTATGCGAGAGATTTCTTGAAGAGCCGGTTTGAGTGAGATTCCTTTCGATAAATACTATGTATCAAATAACAAGCATAATTAAATTATTGGAAAATATCACGATAAATTTTATAAACAAGAATGAAAAAAATATTTAGACCAATAAAATGAGAGGATTTTGTAATAATTAAATGAAAAAAAAAAACAAACGAGTGAACCAATAAACACAAAACTTGCACCAGAAGTAGCAAAACGTTTCTGGGAAGCAAATTATATTATTAGATGCGAAGAGGCGCTGCGCAAATTCACTCACTTTAAAGTATATTGCCCTGACCAGAGTATTTCATATTTCTGCTTATCATAAAATACGAACACAGCTTTACACAGCTGACTTACATTATTATAATGACATATAATTCGCACCACCTAGATGTCCGAAAGTGTCTGCCTCGCAAAACCACTCTGTGGAACCAACTTTCCGAAGCATGGAAACGATACGACTTGGGAACCTTCAAGAAAAGAGCGTACTCATTCCTTAAAGACCGGCAACGCACCTGCAAGTTCCGTGTTGTTGCAAATGTCCATGAGCGTTGGTAATCACTTTCCATCAGATGAGCCTCCAGTTAGTTTGTGACCTATAACATGAAAAAATATATATATATATATATGTCTATTTATAAAACACACACACTACAACAAAAATATCGTGACGCAAACAGTTTAACACAAACTTTGGTCTTGCTTTCATTTTCAAGTGTCTGGAATGTAACGCGCAATAAGAAACTTCGTTCCAATAATTATTTGGATTGGTTTTATATTTGAAAATAAACGGTAATTGCATGTAATGGCCCTTCTGTTGCTCTTCATTGCTGGTTCAATAGCGTTGCGAATAAGAATGGAAAAAGACTTGTATTTTTCGCACACTCGTATTTTAAGGGACAATACATACTTATACGCATCCGTGCTTAGCGAACTAAATACGTAGAACTGTAAAATTGGAAATGTAGAAGATTTGAAGCCTACTCTTTATACTGCGCCATAGATATTTGGTGGATACAAATCACAAATTACTTCAAGATGTATTCGATGAATTAGAAATATGTGAAGCACATGAGAATCCAATGCCCGAAATTTTTGGCTAAGATTCCCGACTTCTGACTGGACTATCACAGCTTTTAAATATATATAAAAAGGAGTATTGTTTTCGTCGTAATCTTTATAGAATGTTAATAGACAAATTTCATTTGTGACCGTTATACATGAAGTATGATTCATATATAAATTAATAACCTCTTGAGCACACTTTTTGTCGGGTGAATCATATTAAATAATACACGACATAAAGATCTTTACTAATAATATTAACGCAAAGTAACTCTGCCTGTGTATTTAATACTTTATAACGTCTTAATCACTGAATAGATTAGGAAATTTTATAAGGAATTTACAGGAATATAAATTTAACGCTGATAGAGTCACGGGAATCTGCTCGTACATTATAACTCTTTGATATTACGAGATAATCACAGTGACATCCCGAAATGTCACCCAATTTAGACGATTATGTCATATTGACATTTTTCAAGTTTCTTATACTAACAAAATATGAACCCTTGTCAAATAAGGTCGTTATACAAAAATCGTCATCAAATTCGACCTTATATTGTTACACGAAGAATTCAAGGCCATATTCCGAATGCATATGTAATATAATTCTAAATTTAATATGTTAAGTGTATAGCCTCCCTAAAATACCCGACATCTGGGAACTAGTGCCGACAAACAGATATTTAAGGCAAACAATTCCTGTTACTAAGAGCAATCGACTGTCCCGACGTCCAATTGCTTCCAGCTCAGCTAAATAGGTCACAGTTAAGTACTATGTTTTATTTGATGTCCCGCTAATATATTGCTATTTTATTACATTCCTTTATATGCTTCTACGTATATCAACAGTTAGTAATGCCAGTATGTTAGTGCTATATACGTAGGGTAGTTGATCTGGTGACAATTGTAAAGCTAATGTTAAGGTACTGGGTTCAAGGACATTCTTGGTAGTAACCCTCACTTAGTATGCTAAAATATTTTGAGTTATTTTTCATGAGCGTTTCCGCTCTATCCTATTCAATAGATATATTATAAATAATAATAATAATCTTTTCTCTAAATTTTAGATACATGATCAATATCAAACTGTACAAAGAGTAAGTGTTTATTTTCGATAGCTCTCCGATGCTGTATGTTCGTAAAAGGTAACACTAGCGTGACGTATTCGCTTCTAATCAAAACGATTCTTGAGTGTCGTGGAATATCTTGGATTTTTTACGAGGAAGATGCATGATCACATCTTCGCGGTAACAAGTGCAGTTCATTTTTGTGCCAACTTTAAAAAAATACGTTGTATACAGTTTCTGTATCAAAAAACATTTTACTAGGTGCTATGGATCTGTGCTCGTTTGGTACCACCAATTAGCAATGGTGATCAAAATCTAAATCAAAATCAAAATAAAGTATATTTTGATTCAAGTAGACACAAGCACTTTTGAATCGTCATTTAACAAACTATTTAAAGTAAAGCTACTACCGGTTTGGCATATTGATTCTACCGAGAAGAACCGGCAAGAAACTCAGTAGTTACTCTTTTTCAATATCTAAAAATACAGTCATGTTAGTTAAATACAATTATATATGTATGTTATGTCTCCTCTTATGCCTGGAAGTCAACAAGCATTAACTCCACGCTTCTTTATCATCAATATACTCTTGGATCGAATAATATGCCTTCTTTACCAATGTATTTTTTACAATTGACTTGAATCTATGAAACGGCAAATTTAAAAATGTCTGCGGAATTGTATTATAGAAGCGGATACCTTGCCCCAAAATTGATTATCACTGATTTTATCAAAGTAATCAATCTTATTAATGGCAAATATTCGCCAACATGCGTCCGAGACCAACGAATATCAGACAGTTTAATTGCCTACCATATCCTAAAACGATATAGAAAATTTAAAAATGTTGGGTATTAAAGTCAATCAAAAATCAACGAAAACAAATCAAACCCAGATTGCCACAACTACGTATACATCGAGCATATCAGAAATGTGAAATGAAGCATTTTATTAAAAGGAGCACAGGCCCCTCCCACTTCATCTCGCAGATGATACATTAAACTAAATGCGAAACTAACGTTTGAAATGAATGTGCTCATGATGCAGGATCCTTTTGATGCTGCAGTGACTGGCCAAAGCACTTTTTTATATTAAAACACATTAACACTATCTGACTCTCACTCTATGAGATCCTGGTATGATGAATAGAAACGATGATCTGGTACAAGTTACGAGACGCTGTTCTTCTGGCTGAATTATCGCCATTCTTTTGGCGGATGAGCAAATGAACAATTCCGTTGTAAAAAATAATAGCCATTACTTACATCGCCAATGCGCCACCAGTCTTGGGAATTAAGTTGTTATGTCCCTTGTGCCTGTAGTTACACTGGCTCACTCACCCTTCAACCCAGAACACAACAATACTGAGTATTGCTGTTCTGCGTGACATAACAATTCTCCAAATCACACAGTCGTATTGGCAATCTGACGAGGAGAATCCAGATATAGTTTAAAGGTATGATGAAGCGTCGGCTTTACGTTTTTTCCGAGGCAAGAGTGTAACACTAACCTATTACTGAATCCGTATTGCTATTAAACATTTCTTACCCGAAAAGCAATTAATCTTCTCGTTAATCCGACCTGGGATTAGATCTGAGTATCTCAAACAACTAACAGTACAGTAAGTAAATAAGGTAGTCAACGAGGTATATAGAAACTGAACTAACTAAACACACGCGAAAGAATAACAATTACCGATACTAGGGCGGTACGTAGACATAGATAATCTGTAATACTAGTCGTTTTTTTTCTTCTTTACCATGTTGGCTTTGACCATTCCGACCAAAGACAAAATGCTTAAATTATTATGTTGTCATCGGTCATCAGTACGTGTGCTTATGTTTAAGTTCATCAGACGTCTTGAAGATAGTCACGTTGAAATATTCCTTTATAGATACATAGAGGGCCAAGCTTATTAAACTGTGTTAAAAAATCTAACCTAGGACGTAAAATTTACAATAATCTTATCGTGTAACGCATTCACTGATCAAACACCAATAACAACAACAATCCTGCAATATGGATTAGCTTGGTAGTAGTGGTGGTAGCTTTGTGGAAGACTGTCTGGATAGGTTATCAAATATTCTACCACAAAGCATTACTTAGATTTGAGGGAACCAGTGGCGATGGACATCGCTGACCATTTTCCACCAAAATAATAAATAACATAATAAAAAAATATATTTAATCATCACAGTTGCCTAATCCTTGAGATATAAATACAGAATTATTCATATGATAGTCGTGATTGATACGCTATTATGATTAAGTAATTAAAAAGCTTCCGCCTGTACGTTGCCCCACGCCCCACGGACTCCTACAAGCGACTGCCAGCGATGCGATACACATATGCTAATGTCGAATGCGATACGGAATGATACTGCGCAGACGGACAAATGTTTTAGACGCGACATTTTTTAATATGTACATTTTTGAATCGGTAAAAACTTTTTGATGAAGACTACTTGTTCACATCCATATGTATTCGAAGCGAAACTTCTTAGGCGATTCAATAATTCATACGTAGTCAAGAAATGAGAGAAAAAAATTAAGGAATATGATATGACTTATAGAAATAGAGCAAGAGAGCTATATATAACGACACAACGGAAGTATAGCAAAGAAAGAGAGCGACATATACAATACAAGGCGATAGAATAAGATAGTGCCGCGCATGTGTGTGTGCATACGTCGTTTTATTTAAAAAGTTTCATTTCTATTGGTACGCTCACGCAACATTTTGTTAGTTGGTTGTAAAATCTCAGAACCATAGACATTAGACGCTGCTCTTGAGTACGTTCGCCTTTGAATGGCCACTGTGACCAAGATCAGTTAGAACGATAGTCATTGTAGATAAACAACAATAAAATTACATTCTTATATACTCAGTATATTACTAATAGCAATCAAATTACCAATATTATAAACAAAATAATTAATAATGAAAAGGTAGTATGTAAAAATACTAATAAAAACACACTGAAAATGTTTAATAATGACGTCACAAACTAGGATAGGTAGTCAACTCATGCTGCCAAAGTAAAGTTGTTACTCCGAGTCCTCGGGACCAAAGGATTAAAAAATCATTTTCTCATAACTAATCTATTGGTACAGTAAAGTAACAGCCTCTAAATGCCACTGCCACAGACCTTCTCTCTAGTTGAGAAGACGATTTGGAGTTCATGTCTCCATGTGCCCCACACTGCGCTGTAGAATATACAAAGAACTTCATTGAAATTAGACATCAATATGTCTCCCTTCATAGTCTAGCATACAATCAATTTAAGCGTATTAAGCTCATAAAAATTTGGTGATACTGGCTAGAGTTTTAACCCGAAATTATCGGATAACATGAGTTCTAATAATCCTGTGAATCTCATCTCTACTCTCACTGGACCATGACATCAAAGACACTTATCGTTTTAAATAACACAAATTTAACTTTAAAAATCTATTTTCTAATTAAAAATTGAACATTTCCTTATTCAGTTCATGGACGTTGCATGCTAAGAACAAAATTAATTAACTCTTCTCCGAGGCAAGACGTATTGAAATGGAATTATAATGTTAATATACTTAGACAATACAGCCTACTCGCTGTACAATCGTGAGAACAATTTATATTGAAAAAAAAACAATGCATGTTTAAATTCAAAATTCGATGCGACAATTTCATAAACAATAATGGAGAAGAATTTATAGTATAATTCAGGACTTTTTGGGTAAATTTCGTTAGTTGTCATCGAGCTATATATTCTGAGAAGATGGCCCAGTGGTTGAACATGTGCATCTTAACCGATGATTGAGGGTTCAAACCCAGGCAGGTAATACTGAATTTTCATGTGCTTAATTTGTGTTTATATTCATCTCGTGCTTGGCCGTGAAGGAAAACACCGTCAGGAAACCTGCATTTGTCTAATTTCTACGAAATTCTACCACATGTGTATCCACCAACCCGCATTGGAACAGCGTGGTGGATGAATTATGCTCCAAGCCTTCTCCTCAAAGGGAGAGGAGGCTTTAGCTCAGCAGTGGGAAATTTACAACTGTTAATGTTGTTTATATTTTGAGAATAAACCTCAAAGCCTTTTATGTTAAATTTCATTACAATTGTAACAGCCGTTTGGGGGTAATTGAGTAACAACCATATAAACAAACCTGTCATGTCAAATGTATTAATTTTTTTTAAATATTTTTACGGATAAATGGTTACCAATAACCATTACAATTGCGCCACCAACATTACGAACTAAGATGTTATGCCCCTTCTACCTGTGTTGGTACTATAAATTATTGCTGTTTGATGGTAGAATGTGTGATGAATGGTTGGTACTTACGCAGACAACACCAAAACCAGACCTAATAATTGCATTATAAAATTCAAAATAAATTAATGAATAAAGTAAGTAGTAATTCATCATATAAGAAAGTTATTATAATAACTTTTAATATATTATTTATTTTTTTATTCTCTGTACACACCAATCATGTACAAACTATACAGCCAAGATAGAAGATGACATATTTATTGAAAATGAGTTATGACGTCATTTACAATTTTCTAAACACGAAACACTAACATATAACACCAGACAGTCTCCGGAAAATAAGCCGTGCTCTAAGTAAGCTCCCTCGAACCGAAACTTCAGCGCAGAATTAGAGCTAACTTATAAAGTATACATAGCACTTGCTTGCGCGAGTATACGTGCCCCAATATCCGGGAACTCGCCGTATTTATTAAGTTATGGCAAGTTGCGACGTACAATGGAATCAAACCATGCAACTTGACAACATTTGCCGTACATACGAATTCGTATTTCAAGTACAAACGTAGCGTGTTTTTTTTTTTCATTATATAAAAACTCTTTGCGCAGAAAAGAGGTGATAAGTTAAGAATTTAAATTAAACTGTTAAAAATACATAAATCATTTTACATTAACACACATACAATACATTGGATAAAAACGTTTCTGGCGCAGACTTTTGTCTCTTCAAGTTTGTGTTTTCGTTTCAATTGCACGCGCTTTATTTTTTACAACTTTTTATCAACCGCCGATATTTGGAAAACATAATAATGTAACAAGCTAAACCAATTATTATTGCATAAGAAACATGAAGGTCCATCTAGAAGCCGAGACGTGGCCTCAAATCCTCATCATTTGCTCAGAACTTCGTCATATTTAGGCTCCTTTTTTCGTTTACAAGATAGTTTAGCTTATTAGCTAGTTTTACACGAAAATCTTTTCGTATGAAAAAAGTATTTTTAGTTTATTATTGATATTCATAAATATTATATTAAAATAAGTTCCAAAATTCTTTTATAACGATAACATTTATGTATTTTATGTACACATTAAACTGAAGTTCTTGAGTATAATAAAATGAGACGATTGTTTATAATACAATTCTTGGAACGCGAACGCCCCAATTTAGGTCCCGTGTGTTCTTTTGTTACACTTTGTTCTTCACTAATATCAGCTCCGCTTCGGTATGCGCACAAACTTCGAGATGTACGATCAACTTATGATAGTGTCACTTAAGCCTGTTTAGTTTTTAAATGACACAAATCAGTGGTTTTTAATTACAGAATAAATATAAAGTCATAACAAGAAATTAAAAAAAAAACTAGAAAAAACGCAAATTAAAAACTACCACTAAGTTAGAACTCCTTTACGCTGAGTTAGTATTGTGGAACCTTAAGTTCTGGGATATACTGATATTTTAGATATTTAAACTTCTAATCAAGGGGATACATATACAGGCTGTTACTTTACTTACTTAGATGATAAAACAGGTTGGAAATTAAATTAATAGCTTAAGAAATAAAATTTAAATAAGTCTGAATTAAACAAAAACGCAAACATTACTTCAAAATTAGACTTTAAATATATAAAACATAAAATATCTATAAAGTGAAAAGTTTAAATATAGGAAAATAATACTAAAAATATATAATAATATATAATTAATAATAAATACTAAGAATATTTAGAAATCATTTCTACCAGTTTCAGAGCTCTATGGCTGATTTTTCCGCCTTTATTGGCACAGTACGATGTCGATGGCGAATTAGATTTCAATCGTATGCGATACAGTTTGATGTCCGTCTGCAAATGTTTGTTGTGACTCACAAAGATGCTTGCAGCGGCATTGTGTGCTGCCATAGTGAACGGAATAATGTCGAAGTAAAATCAAAATATATAATCCGATTCTATGAAAAGAGATTCATTTTATAAACGGCTCAGGTTCAGGACAGCACAGTGGACAGAAGGCGCGAATATAAACTGAAGTTTGCTAGTTTCAATTCGAGAAAGTAACATTATTTCCTGGGCTTTGTTTCTGTTTGTTATTCATTCGAAATAAAAATATAGTTTATTCAAAAAGACTCATAAAAATATTTCTGTTTTGGTTTAAATGTAAAACTACTGTCGTTTCAGTAAATTTATATTAGATTTAGAATATGTTAGTTATAAGGTTTTACTCTGATATGAAGGTTTCGTTAAGAATACATAACAGCGCAACATTCACAGTAGTTTGTTGGTTCCAATGATGGGCTGAACCACTGAATCAGCCTGGAGAAAGCTCCAAACGGAGAATGTTTGAAAATTTTTCCTTTCTCTTCCTATTTATTTATTTATTTAAAGGATATCACAAAGCAAATGGAACAATAGGCGGATTTAATGCCCGAAGGCATTCCTTCCCAGTCAACATTTTGGTCAAACAGAAAACCATGAAGGCGGTAATTCATATTTAACAATACACTAAAACATACACATATAGTATCTACAAAATAAATATCGATCTATGCTATCTATAGTTAAAACATATAAATAATAAATAATCTTCTTATTCTTAAGAATAATTAATTGTATTAAATGCAATGGTTGTAATATCTCGTCATACGAAAAGCTTCGTATTTTATACCGAAAACAGCGAAGTCGCGTTGGGAACACTGGTGAAGAGGGCCCAAAGAGCAACTACCAAAGATATTCTGGATTACAATATAAAAATGGCGACCCAGAGAAGATCCGATTATGAATAGGCTGGCCGAATACCATCCCAGGAGTTCAGAATCCAACGAAAACAAAACACCACTTTAAGGACACCGATTCAATGAAGATGTCGTCTAGAATTTACGAGTTCTAATACATACCTAAATTTATGTTGCATATTAAGACCAGGTTTAAAATACATATCCTAAAAATTGAAATTGTGATGCCGCCTGTGATGTAATAAAATCATACAAGCACATAAAATAAATCTAAAGGAAGAAAGGACGAGATACACCAAAAGTACAGACAAATAGTTACATATATAAATTTTGTATAAGTTTGTAACATAGTATACTAAAAACAGTAAAATCTGTCAACTCCATAATTTCGTTAAGTTGAGGACAAAACGGGTCACCTGAAGGTGAAATCACCATCACCCAAAGACATGGGTGCTGTAATAATTACATCGCCAATGCACCGCAGAAATAATATCCCTTGTAGTTACATTGGCTCACTAGAACACAACAATACTGTACAATATTGCTGTTTATCGAAAAATAAGTAATGAGTACACACCCATTACCAAAAAAAACAATGAAACAAAGTAAATTAAGATAATTCAAGTAATATTTCATCGGACTATCAAATTAAGATAACTATAGACACTGATTAACTTTTCAAAGTTTGGAAATAAAAACTGATATGAAAGATACCGTCTGATGTTTCACGGGAGTTTTACAACCACATTTTATGGTCTTTCTTGTTCTTAGACCGTCACAATCTTAAATTACGTTTTATGAAACTGCCGATTATGTAATTCATGTAAAGTAACTGTACTTTTAAGAGCATATTTTGCCGTCGAAAATGCGTGATTACCTTTATTTAACCCCTAAAGATATGTAACCATTGACTAAGTACCATAATAACCACGAAAAATCTAATATATATATCGGCATAATATTTTTAAGGTGGAAGAAGATGCACAAAGCGTCGATCGCAAATCGTCTGAAACTCCAGTGGAATAGTAGTTGAAGCATCTGCCTTCACCTCCACAACCTAGTTCGAAAATTTGTTTTTATTTTAAATCTTAAAAGATTTATAAATAATTGATTTTTAAGGATTCGTTGAGTGCAGCAATCAAGTCGGTGACACTGAACGAACAATTTTAATTAGAAATAGGAAAATGTTTTACAATTTTATTAGTACAGTTATATCGCCAACCTCTTCTATTTAAACCAAACAAATGAAGGTCTTATACGCAGAAACTTTTGAATGACAACATTTAATTTTCATAACAGAGGTAAAATAAGCCTCAAAAATAATTATTATTTCATGCGATATATTATGTTTGTATATTATAGAAGAATCTTGAAATTTGTAAGTCGGCTGTATTTGTATTGGGTTGTTTAAAACTTGATGATTTTTCTCGCGTCAGCAATTCTCAAGAGAGCGTAGCTAACTGCGCAGATCTTAGTGCACAAACACCGACGCACGCAATATTTCCACATACTCGCAATCCGATGGGACGGACCACCTGAGGCGATTTAGAGTCAAGCGACGAGTTTGAAATGTTACTGACAATTCTCAACCGAGAATCTCAATGATTTATGAATCCAGAGTATGCAATCAGGGCCTTTGGACGCTAGGCACTGCAACTCTGCAACATGAATACAAGTAATTGTAAAACTCTTTAAAATTTTATAATATTATTTTTTTTATCTTTCGATCGTGATTTTAACAGAATTACGTATAGCGCTCTAAGAATTAAATTGTTAGGCTAGCGTCATAACAAACGAACCTTAACCAAATATTGAAAGTTCATACCGGGGCACGATATTTGCATTTTATTCATTGCGCTCGTAAAAGAAAACACCGGGAGAAAGCCAGTATGTCTCGATGAAAATCTACCACTTGTGTGTCTGTTGAATTAAGCCCCTCTTAAAAATGGCGGGACCTTAACAATCATTGCCTAACATTCAAAAACATGTCTACCAATTCAGGCGTCAAAATTTTCGTACCAACTCATGACTTGCACCACATTCTGAACTCCGTCGTATTTTCATGTCGTCATACTGTATTCATGGGATTAAGAGGTATTGCTGTCGCCGTCTACGCATATTGTGGTTTTGTTGAAACTTCTCAGACGTGAGCGTGACGTGTCATTTCATGTCTTATTAAACAAAATATGTCCATGCATATTTGATATGTAGCATAGAAAAATGTGTATAAAGTTGATCCTGAGTCAGAAATATTTTAGTACGTCTTGTAATAAACTTGGAGATAAGGTTGAAGAATCCCTACTAATAATATAAATGCGAAAGTGAGTGGTCCGTTTACGCAGGCGCGAGGGACCGTCGTGAATTTTTATATACGTAAATATATATAATTTATGAGCAGGATAGTATCATAAGCTAGTTTATATTCTGTAAAATGGAGGGAGTGAAGTCGTGGCTGAAAATAGTGTATAGAATATGAGTATTGAATTTTTCATAACATTTATTGGGTTTTTGAAGAAACGTATTACTTCAGACCGAGTTTTCTTTACTATTTTATATGTTAATCAGTATTCTATACCATTGACGTGGTTTAGTGTAATGAGTGAATGTGATTGAGAATTGGACATTCAGTTACAAGTTACTGAAGTCATGAACAATCCTCTATATTTCTATATGGAAAAGCAGAAAGTCTTATGGTTTTAAGTGCATTATCAATTGATGGAGTTATGATATCAATCCTGACGGGATACGGCATTGATGCTTGCGTTTATGAATAAACGTCAAATTTTCAAATATAAAATTGGGAATGAAAATTTGTATGGAAAGTCGTAAGCTTTTAAATTCGAAACATAGGTGTTTTAGCTTCTGATCATAAGTTTTTTTTTGTTATAGTTATTGGACGAGTAAATAAACCACCTGATAGTAAGCGGTCACGACTGCCCATAAACATTAGTGCTGTAAGAAATATTACCTATTCCTTACATCACCAATGCGCCACCAATCTTGGGACTTAAGATGTTATGTGCCTTGTGCCTGTAATCACCCAGTGTGACTACAGGCACAAGGACCAGTCACCCTTCCGGAACACAACAATACTAAGTATTGCTGCTTGGCAGAATAAATGATGAGTAGGTGGTAACTACACAGACGGGCTTGCACAAAACCCTACCACCAAGTATAAGTGAGTTACAGTGTTTTACGATTAAATATCTTATCCACTGCTAGTTATAATTATATTAAAGGATACAACCAAAATATAGCGTACCACCATAAATCGGTATTTACATTTCACGAATGTTTAACGAAGTAATTTGTCACAGAGCCGAACAGGTGATGACTAATTTATCCATCAGCCTTCCTATTAAAAGAAAACATCGATGGCATGACGTCAATTTTTAAGCCTCACAAAACTAATCAAGTTACAACTCGTAAAACGGTATCAACTTTCAAAATCCAAACATGAACGATCCAGTTTGGAGCAAACAAAGAAAATGAACCTAAAATTCTACTATATCAAGATTTTCTATTCAATTTTTCCCTCACATCACGGATCCCGGACAATCACGGTTGAAACATTAACGTTGTCCCGGGATTTCGGCGCGGTCCCGCCGAATAATTGATGCGTTCAACAAAGAAACACACTTGAATATTTGAAGGCTGGCTTTTGTTAGGTCTTTTATGGTACCCTTTGTGATGCATCCCGATTTTCGGGATTGTTGCGGAAACTTATTAATGTTGTCAGCTTGTATTTATACTGTAAAAGAGTATAAGTAAAAGAATCTGTCAATGAAACCCTTCACTAGGCTTATATCTCTCCTTCTGATTATATATGATTTTACCATTTTATTGTAGGTGCTACAGTTTCTGAGATTTCGTGATTAATCTGTGGTTTTTTGTGTGATTTTTACTGAAACTGGTAACCTTAGGCTGAACATCAAAATAATGTAAAATAAATTTGTAGGTTTTATCAAGAGCTTCGGAAAGAAATGCAACAGCGTGTGTCTATCTTCTAAAGTACCTATAATAAGTATTATTATCTCTTACAAATTAGTGCAAAAGTATAGGATATTTGCAAATGCGATTCAAGAATGATTATTTAGTTACCTTCGGCATTGAATATAGATCAAACTTGTCTTCTACACTGTAGCATTCGAATGAATACTTTAGAGGATATCACAGTTTTCAAATGAAATGAAAAAAATCGTTCGATGCGAAACTAGTAGTCGCATATACGAATCTATATGCTGTGGACAACTTTGATGAACAATATTTATTTATGACATACATATATATAGGTATATATTATAATATTGGTTGCAAATGAGCGGGAGGCTCATCATATTTGATTACGTGACAGTCATCACGAGGGCGCGGGAATGTTGTAATTAATTCCGGAAATAAAAGTTGGTATCGTTAAATTATAATGTTGTAATGTTTTACACGCGTTTTTAATTAACTGGGATTCCAATTATAGACGTCGACGATCCGTTCGCGTGACATACACCGCCATTACCGGCCGATATTCGTTGCCTTCACAATATCAACCATCTAGCGGCGCTGTCCATCAAACGTTCCACCAGAGCAAGCTCGACTCACCCTCGTCCAATAATCGAAACCTTACAATTTGATCCGGGATAAATCAAATAGATGGCATCGCATTTGGCGCGAGCCGTCATATATATTAATCAGCGTATTAAATTTTTTTAATGAATTAAGATCAATTCTCACCACCGCCATAGACATTTTCATCGTAAGATATTGTGATCATTCATTATATTTCCAGTGCGTCACCAGCCTTGGAAACTGAGTTGTTATCTCCCGTGCATCTGTCGTTACACTGGTTCACTTACTCTTCAAGCCGGAAGACAGCAATACCAACATTGCTGTTCGGTGGTAGAATAAATGATGATGAGTGGGTTCTGCCTACCGAAACGAGCTTACAGAAGCCCTACCACCAAGGATTTTGTAGTAATAGTAGTATTATTTTCGTTAATAACTCTATGATAGAGTATTCTTATTTATTAAGATTTAAATGGAATCAAAATTAACTGTAATTAATTCAGTGACGTTCAATAGAGTGATATTTATAGCAAAGAGTATGCAATCACAATAAAAATTACATTTCCAATCGGTAACAGCGGCTCAATCTCGCCGACATATATGTACATAAATCTTTTATGTAACTGAATTCCTCTGAAACTTTTGGACCGATGATGATACTTGCGTGTATTTGATTGGGTCCATGGATGGCTTATATTGGACCAAGAATTGTAAATTCTTACCCCACATAAGACATCCGAATTATAATTTCGATTCCAAAGTAACTAAAATTCGGATTATGCGAAGCATAAATTTTCTCCACTGTCAATGCTTCGCTTATCAAGGGATCAAGACTTTATGGTACTTGTATCTATAATAACACTGGCTGACTTCAACTTCTTTAACTTCAAACATACCAATTACCATTGGTAGTAATTACTATGGCAGGATGAGTGGCTGATATCGTCCCGGATTCACACATGTGCTTTAACCTTGGGCTGGCACTTTTTTCACTCAGAGGATCGGAATTGCAATTTAAAAAATAATGCAGTAGCATTTTGGCTTGGTAGCAAACCTAGGCACCATTCTACTTGGTCCTGATTTCTGTGGTAGTATCCCTGTTCTTGGATGACTAACACAAGATTTCCAACGATGAGCCAAAGCTTACTTTGTAATGGCATGAAGTATTTTAATAGGATTTGGCAGTTGATGTCACCATTATGCATAAAGGTATTTCTCAATAAAGAGTGTACTGGAGTCCCAAATGATTGCACATTTTGTGGTTACCCACATCCATTTAGTATAATTACTTTTAATGTACTGTGTTATATTTTGATCGATTGATTATAGAACACAGAATACGGCAGCGATTGACAGGTTTGTTTTTAATCCATATAGAAAATAGAGGTTCTAAAAATTTTATTTAGGTAAACAACTGGGTACCGTCACCGATAACGATTGGTTTTTCTTTATTTATTGAATACCCTTCTTCATAATGGCCTGATTTTAATTTGATGAAAAAAAAAAACGTATATGAATGGCCTATTCATATTTTTAGTTTACCATTTATAAATAGTTTATGAAAATAAACCATTTTTTCTAAGAAATAAAAAATCATTTTTTTTATTTATAATGTTTGTAAGATATTTTCATCCAAGAAGTCGACCGATGACGACGGAAGTGGTCTTCTTGGGCCAAGAATAGGCACCGTAATAAGTATTACCCATTCCTGACACACATTGACGACACACTTATTCGACTGTTTTTTGTTTTTTTTTATGTATTATAATTTCTCCACAGACGTCCGTGCCGATGTTTTATCATATAATTTATAATTGTTAAACCAGATTATGTTGTATTAATGTGACTGCACTTTATTGCCAGCAGCATCACAATCTGAATTGATGGATTACGAATTGTCGAAGAGTTTGCAATGAACTCTTGATTTTGTTAAGTAATTGTGTTAGTGTTTTCTTTACGAGTCCAAACGCGTCTCCGCTGTTTTCAGTGTAAATATTACGGTTCTTGTAATCACTGTCATGATCTGACAAATGTCTCCTTGTGTCTGTTATTATATTGGGTTAATACTCTTGAGCATGGAACACATTCATAATAATATTACGAAAAGGTAAGGTTCCTTATTTACACGCAAAAAACTACCAAGTTCATTAATATGAAACTTTTATATTTTTTTATAATATTTTCAGGTTGGACGAAGGCAATATGGCGATCGAATTTAAGAGAAAAAATGGTCCAGACGCTTTCTAAGCGATGTAAAAACTATTATAGAAAAAATACTTTATATGACAGATTTGTACGTCTACACACACATAATCGTCTCACAGTAATACTCATTAATTGATTACATAATATGATTGTTTAATCTTTTATTTGCATACACTTAATACCACATAAAACTTTAAATGATTAATTCTGTAATTAATAGTTTTTGAAATAATACGAAATATTTAAAAAAAATATTACAAAACACTAGAAGTATTTAACGATGCATCAGCAAAGAACAGGCGAACAGATCGATTGGTGAATAAATATCTAATTGCAAAATCGATTGTCAATCGGCAATATCAATCACGATGGCAGACGCGGTCACTAATTTTTGTTATGACTTAATTATCACTATTACGATAATGTCAGTCACATGTGAAAGTTTTATAGCAAAATTTTCGCCAGCTCCTTAGTCACTTATATCACCCGTACGAAGGGCCAAGTAGCTAGTACGATGACTGTCGCGTTGGTATATTTGGTATAAAGCCGCAGATCCCAAGATACTGGGGTTACACCTCAGATTGGACCAGTAAAAATTTGGGGTTTTCTATCAATATGTAAGTGTAATGATAAGTATTCCTACTTAGCTAAAAACATCCCGAAGGGAGTCCCTAGCTCCAAGATTATAAATAGACCTGACTGCTTTATTTTGTAAAAAAATCGTCTGTACTATTTTTAATAAAGTTTGAAAAAATGGCTACCGCAAATAGTAATACCACTTCAAAGCACTAATACCAATTAATATCACTGGATAAAAGTATACTAAATGTTCACATACGCTGTTACGTTGCCGAGTTTAATTAAAAGTCAGTGACGTGTATATTTGTGATACGTACGGATAGAATGGATGACAATTCGCTTTTTATACATTTTTTTAACTATTATAATGTATTTTGCTTCGTTAAATTTCTCCTGAAATTAATAATGTTTTTGGATTTTGTATTATTTTTCCCTCTTCCTAAATTCATTGTGCATTTTTTTTATTATTCAATCTTGGGTCGTCTCATGGCAAACTTTTAAGGCTGCAGATCCTGAAGCTTTAAATTCAAATCCCAGGTCGTAAAAATTAAGTACAATTAACTGAGGACTATTCCAGATTGGACATTGCAGCAAAGGGGTGAAACATTGTCACTTTCTATCTCCTAAGGGGTAGGTGAGGTTCTGTGAATTTCGTACCCGTTTAAAGCCTCGCTGTCTTCAGCACCGATCAAACAAGGTATACACATTTTGCTGAGCTCATCCAAGGAGGTGTCGAAGCATTCAAGCTCCCACTATCCATCGAAGGTAACTAGTAGATGAACAAACCAGTACAATTTTGTGTTGTTTAATTTATAAATTACAAAAATGAGTGCATTTTGGAAGTACTTTTATCATTTCTGCATAACAGTGAACCAAATTTGCATGTTCATCGGTCACGTACTGTGAAACAGCGTGATATTTACATATTCCGGGCTATTCACACTTTTCAACGTAATATATTTACTATTTATACTGTTTTTACAAAATGAATGTTTACTTTTATAAAATAGATTAGTAAATTTATAATTTCAAGATAATTTAGGATATATTTTATAATAGATAGACAGACAAATGGGCTACTTGATGGTAAGTGATGACCACTGTCCTGTGATGTATTTTGGGCCTGTAGTTACACTGGCGTATTAACCCTTCAAACCAGAACAAAACAATACCTACTAGGTGGTCCCAATCCAGGTATGCTTGCGCAACCCTCTACCACTAAATATTGGTCGTGTATGTCTAAATCACTGATTATTGTCATTAGTTATGATGAAAATGGATTTGAGGATGCAAATACCAATCAGCTACATAAATATATAATAACTACACCACTTTGTGGTATAACATAAAAACAGGCTACATGCATTAGCTCAGTAGTGGAATGTATTTACAAGCTGTTATTTTTAACACATAACAAAAAATATTACAATTTTTTGTATCAGTCATCACTCTACTAAGTCAGCTCTTTCCGTATCGATATCGCTTCATCGATGTTCATCGTCAAAATTCAGTCAATACAAGAGTGAAACTTTCATTACACGAAAATTAGTATTTTGGGTCGTGAGATGAATAGATGAAAGAACTTGCACACTTCATGTCATTGCAGGAAATATTTTCACTAATCAAACGATTTCCAATTAAATTTAGGCGTCATGGAACCATTTTTAAAGCCATTTCTTCAACAAATATTCCGCAATATTGTAACGTGACGTCGATCATGAATTATTCATAGCATTAGATTACAATCGCCGACGTCAGCTTAATCGATACAACTCCAAGATTCTCACGAGATATTTAAGGAAATATCTTACGTATAATATAGAGACGAGATTTCCCCACGGAAATAATACGTGGATCTATTTGAATTGAAAATTCTTCTCTGTAATTATTTTGGCTTAAGTTTATTAATAAATGACCTCAGAGCATGTGATACCATAGATCCTTTACGTGCACAATTTTCAGTCTTTTTTATATATTTAGCGGTCATAATAAAAGAGAAAACGCTTATGTCAACCGAAGTGATAAAAGTGTCACGTCGAGTCCAAAATACGCCATGAATACATTAATGTGCAGATTTAATCTGTATATAAATAAAAGTGACAAATAAAAAAAATATATACGTAAAATCTCGTTACAAAGCTAAGCTTTTTGAAGTCAATAAAAATGTCCCGAAAATTACGCCTTTTAAAAGCGTAAAAAACTCCAGCAGCGCTTCGAGGGCGATAAATAATTCATACTCCACCGTGATTAGAAGCGCTGACTACGCAGACGAGCCAGGAGAAAGGTCTAGGACACATGTGATACTACTTTATTGAAAACAAGCTTTATTTATCGAAATAAAAATATAACAACAGAATAAAAATAAAAGATTTTTAAGTCGACTCAGACACCTTTGAAATTACATTTTACAATATTAGTTAAATTTATTGTTACATTTTAATTTAAGGGGGAGCAAAAGTAAGAGCCGAGATGGCCCAGTGCTTAGAACGCGTGCATCTTAACCGATGATTTCGGGTTCAAATCCAGACAGGCACCACTGAATTTTCATGTGCTTAATTTGTGTTTATAATTTAACACATCTCGTGCTCGGCGGTGAAGGAAAACATCGTGAGGAAACCTGCATGTGTCTAATTTCAACGAAATTCTGCCACATGTGTATTCCACCAACCCACATTGGAGCAGCGTGGTGGAATATGCTCCAAACCTTCTCCTCAAGGGAGAGGAGGCCTTAGCCCAGTAGTGGGAAATTTACAGGCTGCTAATGTAATGTAATAAAATGGGAGCTAAAGTTAGAAAAAAATTGTCATCTGCAATAACTAAGTTGCAGTGCACTTTTATTTTTATAAGCATTATTCATTTTGTTAATTTAAAACTGATTTCAACATAATTTCACCTTAAATTTCTCCACGTGGTCGTGACCTAGTGATTGTATTTCAAGCCAGTTTGAAGTAGAGTGCGTGCGTGCGTGTGCGTGCGTGAGTCCAAATCTCAAGAGGAGAGCAGTCTTTAGTCCAGTGGGACACTTGCAGACTATTATTCGCTTGCTTTTTTCTTGAGGTTCTTTATATGCTTAGATGTTTTCTAATTTCGCATCAAACTAGAAGTAATAAAACTCTTCGGCATTTTTCTAGGGAAAAAAGGTCACAGAATCATGACCACCTTTAAACCAATTAGAAGTTGTAGATTTTACCTAGACCTTATCTGGCACACACATTACAACAATATCATACATTTGAAATGAAGCTCTTTTTTGGATTGAATAAGGTTCAAATTTCATTGAATTATTTGACATTTATTACATTTTTCCTCGTTTCAATACGAGTTCGTTAGGTTAATTTAACGTTAAGCCAATCAGTAGTGTAAATAGAAGGAACTGAAGTTATTTCGACAGTTTTTTTTCCTGTATTTGTGTTTGGAAGTAAATTGTACAAATATTATAGTAAAATGGAATGTTCTTTGTAATTGAATTGCGAAATCAAAAACTTTATCTTGTCTCAATAAACGAAGAGACGACAAACTGTGGAGTTTTTATTTAAAATATACATTCAAAGTAATTGAATACGGATAAATTAAGAGCAGGTATGTATGAATGCTTCAGATTTGTTCACTTTTAATTAAATACATGGACGTGAAGGCCAGAGGCAAAGTTATATTTCACGATATTATAAATTACTTATTGAGTAGACGGGAACTGCTACTTCGGTCGTACAAAATAAAATAGGGGCATTATTTTGGCTACATAATATGGCTCTATTAAACATTTGTGTGATTATATTTTTATTTGAACATATTAGAAAAAAATGTTTACACAGTAACATCAATAGAGTTCTTAATATAGTTTTATTGATTATATGAATTACACTATCCATTATTGGTCCATACGTTGAACGTAGTCATCTCTTGTCAATGTTACTGATATTATTAATTATATAAAAACTTTTTAGAGGCTTTTATTGAAATACAGTTGTTTAAAGATGTGGGTTCAATCTTGCAACTTAATTGATTTTATTATTGTAAGTAAACAAAATAATTTAGCGTGAGGCACATTTTAAAATAGTATGGATTAAGTATTTATGTGTATGCGCTGGGGAATATATTTCCATTAGTAGGTTGTATTGACCCTGAATCCCAAATTTACTGACGACCATACGAAATATTGGCGGAATGCCAGACAGCCAATGTTTGTCATCAAATATTGGATTGACCGGAGAGCGGGAAGTCTTTCGCAAATTTTTCGCGTACTATTTCCTAATTTTTTGAAGTGGTTACCACCGCCCATAGACATTTGCGCTGTTACAAATCCTTACTTTCCCAATGCGTCACCAACCTTGGGAACTAAGATGTTATGTCCCTTGTGTCTGTAGTTACACTTCCTCACTCACCCTTCAAACCGGAACACAACAACCAAAGTTTTACTGCTTGGAGGCAGAACATCTGAGTGGGTGGTACCTATCCAGGCGGGTTTTCACAAAGCCCTACCACCAAGTCCTTATTCTATTACTTTATTGCATCGCTCCAAATTCTTAAGCTGTATACGCTACTTAAGAAAGACAAAAAGATGTATTATTTATATACTAAATAAACATGTCTTAGAAGTTTGTGATTAATTAATTGACATGTTGTTTTTTTTTTCAATTAAACTTCGATTACATACATGTCGAAGTAAAAAGCGTGTAAAAACTACCGAATCGAATTTAGCAAAAACTTCATTTACGCTAATTATACATTAACCGTGACAAGAGTGAATGGAACTACCGATTGCCAGATCTTGTACAGACATGAATTAAGGGCATCCAATTTATGGCGTATATTTATTTCAAAATAAAACACGCCTTTAAGATTTCTAATTGGTATTAGTATGTGTAGAGTCCAATGCATACTTATTAACTAAAGTATCTTTTGAGTGGAAACTATGTAAAAAAAAACACGTAAGATGAGTTGTAAAACTCCCGGTTAGAAAGGATTTGCGATTGCTATATGTTATATTTGAAATAATAGACACAGGTAATTACCTGTGTCTATTATTATTAAATTAAAAAAGACTAGTTTTTAACGGATTTAATCGCGTATATTAATTATTTTAACATCCCGACGTTTCGAGCACTTTGCAGTGTTCGTGGTCACGGGCAGACTGACCCGTGTAGTTTTATTTCAATGTGTAATAATCGCGAAAATATAAGACAACATTAAATTAAAAAAGATTGAGAATAAAAGGCGATGACAATTTTTTTATTAAAAATCACTTGTGGATTGAAACAGTGACAAAAAATAGTTTAAATAACAATGTATAAAACCATATAAAACAGAAAGAGACGGAGAGAAGGGAAGTGAGAGGTGGTGGAGGAGGCGTAACGCTTTTTCTTTACGTGAAGATTTTTGCCTGATTAAAATATTGTAAGCCGCGTTAAAACCCTGTGTTCCAATAAAAATGGTATTAATCATGATCGGCAGTGTAAGGTCATTTATTTAAAGGATTCTTCATAATGGTACCCGGTCCCTGAGGAAGGGAAAACCGGGATATGTGAGATACCTACCCACTAAAAGTACTGGCTGTACCCGGTACGGATCGGAGATACTACGGTATCGTGTCCATAAAACGCAATAGCGGCCCCTAAAGAGCCGTGATCCGCTCGTGGCTTGGCAGAGCTCTCCTTAGGAGTCAAAGATGAGCACGAGGCTATCCCGGCTCCCATTTCCTCAGGGCATTTTGATATTTGACACGTAAGGATAGACCAAGGTCCTCTGTTAACACGATGAACAGGTTCCGTATCCAAGAAGTCGATACAATAGTTAACCAATAAGCATGAATTATATGCGATATACAGGACGAGGAAATGGCTAATATTATTTGTGTTTTTTAAATTGGAATGCAATTGTCGCTCAAAACGTATGCAAAATAACACAAATTATTGTTAATAATAATGAAGCTTTACATTAGTGCCATTTTTGCCGTATGAGTCTATGACATTTATGTAAATTTGAAAATTAATTTAATGGTGTAACTGTAAAATAGTTAATGACGTCACAATTAACTAGACTCTTAGAAACACTTTTCAATTTGGGGGACTAAATTAAATCTAAAGCTAACACCGGTTCGGAATGAGATTCTTCTGATCAGTTACATAGATCAAATACAACAATTGAATTATTATCCTAAATGATACCAACTCTTAAATAAGTCCTTTATCGCCTACGCCTTATGAATCAAAGTATTTGATTAATTTCATTATAGAATCGAACGCCTTGCCCAAGGTAGGATGAATTGGCATTGCGCAGACGGAAACCTGGCGTTACAAGTGTCGTAACGCCAACAATAAAAACGTATTAATAATTACTCGTATCACTACAATTGATTGATTAACTAACCCTAGACAAATACCGTCTAACCATTAGTAGCTAAACGGACTGTAACAGCAAGGCTGAACGACAAAGGTGTCCAAGCTGGTAATCCAGCAAGCAATTATTTCACTCCGTGGACCATATGCGCGCGGACTAGGATGCGTCAGAGCACTTGATGTGTAAGAACATGGAGTTACGAAGGAATATCAAAATATAGTTTATTTAATCAATTGATTTTTAGTTATTTACAATCTGAAAATCAGTTCTGTGTTTCGATTCTACTGGAGCTGGCTTTTGCAACACAAGATAGTAAGTTGAATTAAAATTATTTGTTGAGTCCTGTAGTGTGTGTCATTAAAGGTTTTTTTTTTACTTTAAGTAATCTCTTTTAAGTGTTTTAGAATCATCATCTTTTGAAGATATGAGCCAGGTTAATAATTCAATGGGATTGAAATACTGACTTCAGTGAAGACGCTTACTCATGTTTTGCTTTTTCATAATTTAAATTAAAAACTTATTTTTTGTATATGTGTCTATGAAAGATTGTGTTACAGGTACTTTAGTAGAGTAGAATGAAACTAAATCAAGAGTATATAGTCGTATACTTTGTGTATGATAAATAGATATAAAATGCCGCATCCGAATGTTCGTAAATATCATCCCCAGCGGCGCGCTGTCAAAGTGTCGCTGTCAATGTCTCGTTGGTTCGGTACTGAACGAGAAGCAACATTGGCACCATCGTTTTAGACCATATTCACAGTATAGCTTAAGTCTATAGACATAACAGAACTGTGTCACGAACCCGTCTATTCATAATACGAGAAGTTTAACGATAATGTTAAATGTACATCGATATCAAAATTATCAATTCATGTGTGATTATATTCCAGTAACCTTTACTGGAGAGCGCTTTGAAATATTTTAACTCTAACATCACCGAGAAGAGACGTCAAGAAACTTGTATAGTTGATCTGTTAAAAAAAATTACATTTACAAATTTGGATATCTGTGAGTACATTTACGTTTTTAATTGTTATTTATTTCGTATCTCGTACCATGAGAACATATCACGATATTGACTTTAAAATAAATCACCTATTAATTCATTATTTATTTCATGAAATTCGAATAACCAGATTTTTTAGTATTTGGTGGGTTTTGTTAATAATAAAACATTAAATAATTTGAGCAGACCTCTCATATCCCAAACAAATTTTCAAGTGAAACTACCTTTATTATGACTTGAGGATAACGTTGATTTTTTTCCACGAAAGTAACGTTCAATGGCTGTGACAATATTATCTACACTTTTTATTGTGTATTTAGACGCATTTTAATAAGCAAGGAGTTCCGAGCGTATAGCCAAAATATCTATATTTTGTGTCCAAGCGTACAAAGTTGGAGCACAGTATTTCTTACATAACAGCTTCGGCGCTTACGATCTTGTCAGTAATGGACTTTATCGCGTGTAAAATATTTTTATTGGAACAAAACTTCCTTTACATTTTTAGTACTTTGATTTTCCATATTCATGCAACGGTTCAACGAAATTGGGTAGTGAGTTGGTATGGATAAGCTGTGTGTGTTATCCTAACGAATATTATTAATTCGAACGTAAAACGGAACGGAAACGACATTCAATGATTAATTTGTCTCTAGTATTTATAGCGGTTGATGATCGAGGTAAGCTGAGACCCTATTTACAGATCGCCCGTCCGCCACTGATTGCGGTTGGACCGATCAAAAGACGGAAACGCCGAGCCGCCGTTAGGAGCAGAGCTGGAGTCGATTTAATTGCATTGCATTCCAACTGTTCATACGAACGCTTTTCCATCGGATATTCATCAAATCATTTTCGTCCAATATAACTGTCTTTATGTACTGAACGAATGAATGATACGTATCTATTTGTTCAACTTAATAATATCATATATCTTTCTATTTTGTATTAGTAAATTCGTTTCACTAATGTCACAATGTCAAACACATATTTTTTTCGTTGTACTTAGGATCTATAGCTGGCTTAAGACCTCATCTCCAGCTGAGCATTGGGCTTGGAGCATATTCGACCAATATTTAACAGGTTCGATACGTTCGGTATGTTTCACGGTGGTTTCCTTCACCACTGAAAACGAAATGAATTGAATCAAGAAAATTCAGCTCAAGGAACCGTACATGTTTTTAAAATTCCTATCCTAGATACCAGTATCCGTTTTTAACAAGCAATGCTATAAGATCGTTTGAGTCACGTATCGTTTTATAGAGAACATGGATGAACGGACAATACTTGAGTAGATACTGATCAGGGCTGTCTGAGTAACAGTTACTGTTTAATTTAAAACCTGAGAACTCTTGAAATGTTTGTATAGAACTAGCGACCCTCCGTATTTTTTTATACAGAAGTATCAAAATTGTATAGTTACAGACCGCCATCCAGCCTTCCATTGCAGTTTACTTGGAATCGGTGATCTCTTCTAAAGATATTTTGTTTTATGTGTTTTGATGGATCGTCTTAATAAATATTAATAATAAATATTGGACAATATGACATACATTACTTTGATCCCAATGTAAGTAGCTAAAGCCCTTGTTATGTTATGGCAAATCAGAAGTAATTATGGTACCACAAAGACCCAGACCCAAGACAACATAGAAAACCAATGAACTTTTTCTACATCGACTCGGCCGGGAATCGAACCCGGGACCTCGGAGTGGCGTACCCATGAAAACCGGTGAACACACTACTCAACCACGGAGGTCGTCTATATAAATATAATTAATACAGGAACAATGTAGTTTTTTACTACTGTTTTTTTTTTTAATTTAGGTCATTCGTTCCGAAGATTACGATACGCCTCCCCCCTCCAAACAAACAAACAAATTTTACATCTTTATAATATTAGTATTCCATATAACATATTAAAATATTTTAACGAACTTAATGCAATAAGACACATCGTAATATTATTCGTGTAATCATAAAAATGTCGCATTAATAAATCATTTTGAAGCAACAAATAATGCGGGCTAGGAAATCTTTCACAATGTGGAGGATTTCCTTACAATAATTTCCTTCATCGCTGCACACGAGATGAATTAGAATCATAAATAAGCACATGAAAACTCCAATTTTGAACCCACAATCTGCCTCATCTTATCTCGCCTTGCATTACCATCAGATCGATTTAAAGATAAAAAAGTACACATTCGTAGATCATACATCACTTGGTAGTAATACGTCAGATATTCTACAACCAAAGCCAATGTAACTACAACTTACCATCGGATGATTAATTTGTCAGCCTGTCTACATTTATGAAACAAAAAAAAAATACTTTTGGTAATAAAGTAAATTAATATTTTTTCGCAGCCCTATTCACATTTTTGCAAGCTTGGACGATAATTCCTTTACACTGCATTTGTTCTAGCTCCGTGTGGCGTAAGGCTGCAACGGCGCGAAGTCCCTTAATAGCGCACCAGTGTAGAGAAGATACTTCTATCCTTGTTTGCGAAAATTGTAAAACTAGACGAGAAGTTTTCGAGTTTTGTCGAATTTGTTAAGAATAATTTGACAACTTTCTCCTACTTCAAATTTAGTGGGAACCTAACATGGATGTAATTTGTACAGTCGAGTAAATTTTGTAAAAGGGTTATAATAATTCAAGTTTTCGTACATTTCGCTTCGTAAGTTTCTACATTCCGTAAACCGTACAATTACTTGCATAAAACTAATAATTAGTTCTTGTTTCTGAATTGCTAATTAAATTTCATTTGTTTTATGAAACACAACAAGCCGAAAAGGCTTAGAGGCTGGGTTACGTTGACGTAAACCAAAGTTTTTGGGTTCAAACCCTGGCATGTCCAGAGTTTACATTACCCTTATTGTTCCTCGGTGGTGTAGAAAATAATCAAGAGGAATCCTGCATGCATCGAGTGAAATTCTACTTTATTCCTTTTTCTGCTCCTTTCCTTTTTTTACTTATTTATAGAACATAATCATAGTTTTATTTTGATAATAATTAGAATCATCAAAATATAGTAAAATATACTCAATATCCCATATATTGAATTGATTATATATTTTTCTTATGACGTTCAACTGTGCTATCTGATTGTATGTGACTTTGATCATTAACAATATAAACCACTTATTACACCATCAACGAGCCGGAATAAAATATGTTGGTATTTATGTCTCTTAATACGCTGGCTCACTCACTATTCAAGTCGAAAGATAACTAGAATTATTGGTTAGAAAACGGTTCCCATTTTGACGGTTATGCGCAAAGCAATATCACATCTAAAACCGTTTAAAATCGCATCGAAATGAAAATTATTTACATTTGAAGAATTAAAAAATGACGACCTCCGTGGTCGAGTAGTGTGTACACCGGTTTTCATGGGTACGCCACTCTGAGGTCCCGGGTTCGATTCCCGGCCGAGTCGATGTAGAAAAAAGTTCATTAGTTTTCTATGTTGTCTTGGGTCTGGGTGTCTGTGGGGCCGTCGTTACTTCTGATTTCCATAACACAAGTGCTTTAGCTACTTACATTGGGATCAGAGTAATGTATGTGATGTTGTTCAATATTTATTTATTTATTTATTTATTAAAAAAAAAAGTTTTTTCTAGAACTTTCACACTTCGCCAAAAGATATTTATCAACCGACAATCCACTTAATATATCCTTCTTAAATTTATCTCGGAATCATTTCTGATAAAATATAGAGGAGTATAATATGTCCCCAGAAATATTTTCATGCAAACGGCTCGAACGTTTCCATGGAGTAACAAGAGGAAAGGAAAACATCGTAGTTAGGCATGTCGCCAGTCCAATATTCCAGATTTATGGACAATTTCATTAGAGGACTGTAGTTAAGGCTGACGCTCACACTGTACTGAATTATATTTTTATTTCTGATATTATTAATCAGGAATATACGGCGAACAAAATTTGACTATCTTTCAAGTTATAGTTGCATTTCTTTCTTTTGTTCGTTCGTTCTTTCGTTTGTCTGTAAATTGAAAATAAAACTTAATTAAGTTTGTGTCAATTGAACTAACTTTTGTGTTTATTAGAAAATATACTCTTAATTTCAATACAATACAGACCTAATACTTTAAATTAACGATGCCACGAATATTGTTTCATCTTCTTAAATAAATTGAACATTGTTAGTGTCCCACTATAAGCCTATGATGCTTGTTTGTGGATATATGTACATATAGGCATTGGGCATATCCAATACATGCAGGTAATTTCACATGTTTTTTTAGACAGCTCAGCGTGTTGAATTATAAACGCAATAATAATTATTTGGACTTAAAATTTATTCTTGAGTTTAGGTTCACGTGTTATACAGTGGCGTTGCTATGCGGATATAGCACGGTGCAAATTTGCATTTAAAAAAATTGGGTTCTTAACTCAAAATCTAAAAATATATTATTTATATTTATACAGAAAAAAAAAATGTTGGTGTCCTGTTAGAAACTTTTAATAACGTAATTAATAAAAGTCAAAAATACCGCGTAATAACAAGATAAGTGAAGTCAACTTAGAGGAACACACACCACACCGTCTTGCCCGATATTAGTTTGGCTACTAGTTTTATGTCCGCTGAAATATTGGCGTTATATGAAATATCGGTGTAAGTGTCAGCCAGCGGCGTCATACCGCGCAGGCGTCCTGCATAATGCATGAAGGTATATTTTTACTAGTGCCGCTGTGAGCGGACTGCAATCACTTAGTTTGCCCAACTGGGTTATAATCGCCAATCCTTGTGATGCTTTCAAGAAGTTTCAAGGTGACAAATGTTGGTTCAAATATCTTTTTATGTAGAAATAACTCAGAATATCTACAGATAAACTGCTTATGCTATAGGTGTACTGACGTAAGTAAACTTGTCTTTATCAATATTAAGGTTAACAAATTGAAAGGTGAAAATTACTTTCTCAATGTAAAGTAACAAGCTTATTAAATAAATTCTTAAATAGCAGCTAGTTAAGACCTTATAGAACAGAATGGGTTCGTAGCAGTGTAGTGACACTGAGAAGTGTCTTTACCTTACATATTTTACTTATTGCTGAATATTGTTACTGGTCTCGGTATATACCGTCTACTCATCATATATTGTGTCGCTAAATAGCAATAATTAGTATTGATGTGTTGCGGTTTGAAGGGTGACTGAGCCAGTGTAACAGGCACAAGGGCCATAACATCTTAAATTGCATACATTGGCGATACGATGGTACCTTTGCCCGGAAACTTTCCAATTATATAAAAAAGAAATCCTGATACCAAATATAATAATTAATAATAATATTATTTTCGGATTTTAAGAGTTACCATTTTTTATCCTGTCGCTTAAGAGTAATACTTTGTATTGCTGTATGCCGGTTAGAGAGATTAGAGTAGTCAGTATTGGTGAAGGTAAGAACAATGAGAACGTTTATTTGATTTAGTTAAAGAGAGTCCATTTTTTATCCCTTGAAAACCTTTTAAAAGTACCCGGGATCCTAGGGGAGAAACGGGTTATGAGAAAATTCTCCAATGCGATTCCTGCTTTCGTCACGGATCAGCAAAATTTCGGGGTCATGTTGATATAATATTCACAGCCGCTCCCGTGGCTGAGTTCCAATCGTGGCTTGTCGGAGTTCTGCTCACCTGACACTCCCACTCTCCTCGCTAGTTCGAATAACTCCGCGTAGTTCGGCGCGAGGCAATCCTGACAGCCATCTTATTTAAGACCGTTTGGAACAGGAAACGCCAGGTCCCCAAACCACGGCCCCAGGGGCAAGGTAACCCATACACTAACTCAATTTTCAATTTTATCCCAACATACCCAAAATAAATATAAACGTGTCATGTACATAATGTTGTCTTAGATTTTCGCGATTATTACACATTGAAATAAAACTAGTTTTTTAACGGATTTAATCGCGTATATTATTTATTTTATTTTAACATATTCTTAAAAAGACATCCGCGTTAATATCTAAACATCAAGAAAAATTAAATCTGGACAAAAAATCACTCGTGCCTACATGTGCAAAGCCACCAAAACTGTATGGGTTACCTAAGATCCATAAAACTGGTGCTCCGCTGCGTCCTATTGTAAGCCAAATCGATACACCAACATATAGATTGGCTCAACACATAGCAAGGATATTATCACCCCTCCGAGGACACACTGCGGCGTATGTCAAGGATTCTTACCAGTTTGTTGGTGAAATCAAAGACCTTAAATTAACCAACAATGAGACAATGGTTAGTTTTGATGTCCAGTCATTGTATACCTCCTTACCCATACAAGACTGCATCGAAATTGTCAAGAGGAAGCTACAGACACACAACATGCCTATTGAATATGCAGAGCTGTTACATCACTGCCTCACATCTGGTTATTTATTGTGGAATGATGAATTCTATGTACAAGTTGACGGAGTAGCCATGGGTTCCCCAGTATCCCCCGTGGTCGCTGATTTATTCATGGAAGACCTAGAGGAGAGGGCTCTTCGCTCCGGACCAATAACACCTAGGTTTTATAAACGGTACGTAGATGACACTTTCACAATACTACCTAGTGATCTGACATCTGCATTTTTAGTACATCTCAATTCTATAAATAAAAACATTCAATTTACAATGGAATTAGAGGCAAATAATTCTTTAGCTTTTCTTGACATCCTTATTATCAGGAATCCTGACAATACATTAAGTCACACAGTTTATAGGAAACCCACACACACCAATAAATACCTCAATGGTGACTCGCACCACCACCCTAGTCAGTTAGCTACCGTTGGCAAATCTTTGTTTCAGAGAGCCCACCATCTCTGCGATGCTGAACACCTAGAGGACGAGCTACTTCAGGTCAAGCTTGCACTCCACCAGAACAAGCTGCCCGTGCCTCGCCAGCATCGCAGAAGCCGTATCAAGCCACCCACAGTTGAGCGACAACCTGCATTTCTACCATATGTGAAGGGAGTTACAGACAGGATTGGCAATATCTTGAAGCGAGCTTCGATTAAAACCATTTACAAGCCTCATAAGAAAGTGAGCCAGTTCTTGAGACCTATCAAGAGTAATATCCCTTTACAAACTGCGGGAGTATATAAACTCGAATGTGAGTGTGGTTTATCTTACATAGGTCAAACAAAGAGAAGCATCGGTACTAGGGTCAAGGAACATATAGGAGATGTCAAAAATAGGCGTTCTTCAAAGTCTGCAGTCTGTGAACATGCTCTGGATAAACCCAACCATTTTATTCGATTTGATAAACCACAGATCCTCGCTAGAGAACACAGATTCATTCCTAGAATGATACGTGAGGCTATTGAAATTCAAAAACATCCGAACTTCAATAGAGAAGATGGTTGGAGACTTTCTAACACTTGGGATCCACTTATTAAAAATTTAAAATCCCAAATCCAACAGACTGCAAGACCTAAAGATACAGTTAGTGCCTTCTGCGTGCAACCGGAACGCTACTCAAGATACCAATTAAGAAATCGTTGGCGGTAGTTGTAAATAATATTTCTTTTTAATTCGAACAGACAAATGTCACCTTAGTCTGCCCGTGACCACGAACACTGCAAAGTGCTCGAAACGTCGGGATGTTAAAATAAAATAAATAATATACGCGATTAAATCCGTTAAAAAACTAGTTTTATTTCAATGTGTCATGTACATACAAAATCTTGAAAATTAATTAATTACAAACTTCCAGATATTTTTACTCGGTGTATGAATAAAACATAATCTTGTCTTTCCTAAGTAGCGCATACAGCTTCAGATTTATTTGGATTGGAACAGTAAAGTGATAGAATAAGGAAATACTACGCGAATAATTTGCGACCAAAGACTTCCCGCTCTCCGGTCAATCCAATATTTGAAGACAAACATTGGCTGTCTGGCATTCCGCCAATATTTCATATGGTCGTCAGTAAATTTGGAATTCAAGGATAATACAACCAACTAATGGAAATATATTCCCCAGCACATACACATAAATACTTAAGCGACATGACTTTAAATAGTCCTTCAACTATCTTTTACTTGGTAATGTCAAGTGCTTTATGAAAGCTCTAGGTAGATACTATCCACTCATAACTTAGTACCTACTGTTGTTCTCCTATTTGAAGAATTTAGTGAGCCAGTGATACTTGAGCTAAAAAGGACATACACTTTTAATTCCTAAGGCTTGTGGACGTTTAATCTTACTTTTTATAGAGCATATTTCTATGGACAGTGGTAACGAATGGTAATCAGCTGAGTTTGCTCAGTGGTTAGAAGCAAATGGACCATTTGATGGTAAGTGGTCACCACCGTACATAGACAATAGCGCTGTAAGAAATACTAACCATTTCTTACATCATCAATGCGCCACCAATCTTGGGAACTAAGATGTTACGTCCCTTGTGCCTGGAGTTACACTGACTCACTCACCCTTCAAACCGGAACACAACAATACTGAGTCCTGCGTGTTGTGTGAGTATTTATAACTTAACGCTAGAGGGTAAAACACGTGACACGTATTTTAATCAAGACCTATTGGAGCAGCGTGCTTGAACAATCTACAAAACCTCCTCAAGAGGAAAGAGGTTACCCTGGAACATTTACAGACTGCACTTCAGATTCTCAAACGTATATTTCTAATTATAGTTCCAGTTTCCAGCAGCAGTAACTTCACCAGCAAAACTTCTAGAGTGACTATTAACTTTTTACCTGTACAAGTTCCAACTCCGTATAAGACAATAAAACTAAGCGTAAGACAATAAAAACGGCACGTGACTTTCACGATATTATTTTAAGAAACTCGCTTAATTCCTATTTTAAAGAGGAATGCTTAAAAAGTTTATACCTTCGTAGGATTTGAATGATGGGTTCTAGTTTTTAAACTGAAATCTACCAATGCGTTAGCTTTTAAACTCATTATTAAATATTAGGGTTTGCAAACTTAAATCAGAAATTTCATTAAGAAACAGAAAAAATAGGTTCACCAGCGCCGTTGTGCAATAACACGCTTCGTATCTTATTTGTGCTATTTTGTGTCGTGTTTTCCTATGTTGTAAACATTTAAATCAATGTTGTGTGTCTTTTTCTGATGTTTCCCAATCGTTTTGTGAGTTTCGAGTTAGTTCGTACCGTTAAGTTTACTGAACGATTTTATCTTTGCTTACTTTCATAAAATTACTTAGACGATATGAGTTTTGCATCGTACCTAATAATAATACCTAAAAATAATGATCATAATTTTGAAATTTATGATTGTCTTAGGGATTAAAAAACGAAGTACTTCATCAATCACTTCAATATCCGAAGCCTTTGTCGATTGGCAGATCGCCAATAATTCTCGATTATAAGCATATCGATCCGTTGTATTGCCAAAAATTTCCGATAATTTCAATATTGCTCTTAATCATATAGACAAACAGTCAAAGGTTCCTCGTTTAGTGATTTTCTACTTATAATATGGTAAGCTGAGGCATTTACAGAGATTAATTTATTTAGGAAATTATCAGTTTATTAATACAAATATTAGATATAGACATTTCTTTGAAATAGTAAAAAAATAATTGAAAAAAAAAACGAACACAAAAAGAGGTAAGTCAGATACAAAAATGATTTATAAAAAAAACGCATAATATTGAGTAGCTCTAATTAACAATTATTTTTCATATATAAATTTTTCTACTCAAAGTTTTTGGCACCGAGTTATTTATCAAAACTCTTTAATTAAATCTGTAGTATTAATTAGTAGCTTTCATTTGTTAAAGTGTTTTTATGTTATTTATGTATAATTCAATACAATACAAGTTTACTTTTAATATCAAGCTACCACCGGTTTGACATTTTGATTCTATCAAGAAGAAATCAAAAAATTCAATAGTTCCTTTTCAACCATAAATTAAAAATGATAAAATTATCTTTATGTATCCTGATGATCTTCAACAAATATCATCACCAAGCCCTTCTATGTGCAAAATTAGAATTTTTTTTTTTACATAAGTAATAAATTTAGCTACAGGCAAATTTAAAATGTTATGCAGGATGTTATTACAAAATCGAATACCCTACCATACATCCCAGGAATGATATACTAACTTTGTGAACTAGAACTTTTGGTGTTATAAGATTACCTTTACTTCTCGTCTTTACACAATGTTTGTTACTTTTTCCATCAAAATAACATCCCGTTCTATTTGCATACAGAATAAGGGTTTACACAGAACGTTTTTGTTTTCTGGATAGGCACTCACACACAATAAAAGAGGCCATTACAATCAAGAACAGTAAAATGCACTAGCCGTCATCACCATGCCGGGCCGCAAGGTTCCTCTTCACGACTCCTTTTAAGACACCCAGGTTATAAGAGGAACACGTGTGCTGGTAAGACAAATAAACAAAAACACAAATCTTGTTTGGACAGGGGAATAATTCTAGTAACAGCAACATATACCCTGATGATACGTGCCCGGACCTATTCTGATCCAAATTCGACTAATTCTCCCAAAAATAAAACTCAGCTTAATCGAAACTGAGGATCAATTTTACTTACGTATATCAGCTATTATATGATCCCGATTTTATTCCGATCTCACTTCGACCGAACCGCGACTACATCGATTTGTTAGTATACTAGGCAAACGGCTGAACGGCAACGATTTAAATTCAATTGCAATAAAGCGACAAGAAGCTATTAGAATTGGCGTCAAGAATAACTTACCAAAGTATCAATCAGACAGATGAGAAACATACAATCATTAATTTATTGAGAAGATTAAAAGAGTTCTTAAGCTTTCATATTCTGAGCGACGTAGAAAATCAAAATCCAAATATTCTTCATAGAGGTAAAAAAAAAAAAAAAAAAAATCATAATAAAATCATTTTTGTATTTTGCGGAGTAATAATTTTATCATATTTTTTGACATATTGAAATAAGGAAAGTTAAAATTAACTATAAAAAGTTATTATAACAACGAACTTTAATCCTCATGTTTTATGATTGATACGTATTTTATTCAAAAAGATAAGAACATCATTGTAAATATATTTAACGCAATTGTAAGTGTAACCAATTTGTTTCAAGCATATCGATTTATTTTTATAGTATGTCTAGGCGGGTAGACACATGTATTATGGCAACATGGTAAATAATCACTACCTATAGACGTATTAAACATTTCTTAGATCAAAATTTCCTACCAACTTTGGACGCTAAAATGTTATGTCCCTTGTGAATGTAGTTACACTGGATCAATCACCCTTCAAACCGGAACACGAGTAACGCTGCTTAGCGGTAGAATCTCTGATGAGTAGGTGGGTGGATTTATTGCAGCTATATTTTGAAAGGAGATCTTGTTATCCAAATCAAGTACAGCCAATTATATCAGTACGTGTTCCGCTTATGGATTCAAAACGAATATAAATATAAATACTTATATCTTGATGAAGACATTAAAATTTCTCAACATTGAAACTTTATAAATATTGAGGCTCATTATCCATAAACATTAAGTTTTATGGCTAAAAATCTCGTAAGCAGGTGCTATTTATATACAAAGCAAATTATTTTTACTGACTGTACTTCTACAAGCAATTTCGTGAGAAACTTTAGCGTTAGATACTTTGGAATATTGAGCTCGTATAGCTTTATTACATTTTCTCGTTATCACCATCTATTTATTCTACACTAGTTTTCGCCCGCGGCTTTGCTCCTGTTTTAGGGATTGACCGATGACGGCCTTGAGGTGTTAGCTATAAAAAACCAGCTTATGTCCATCGTTGGAGTTCAAGCTTGATTCCTTTTAAATTAATAAGTATATAAATAAGTATAGTTTATGATCTAACGATTCTTTAGCTTATCATATCGGTGATGATATACGATCATGCGCATACTGCGAATGGTGTTTCTTTTTGGAGCTGTGTTTTGATTGAATGTCTTTACCGGTACAAGAGAAATAGATCACTTGGTTTTCAGCGAATTGTCATTGTAAACTATTGTTTTTTTTGCAGGGCCAATATTTTTGACAATATCACCAGAAGATTCATTTACTCTTCTGTTTTTCTAAATAACGACCAGTTTACCAGAAATTCTGATACATTTTATCAACTAACTTAGCTTAAGTAATTATAGGTGTAACTATTCCCTGCCTATCTTAGTTAAAATATAATTTTACATTTAAATTTCTTATATTTAAATATCGGATTGGCTCGTGATTTTGTCTAGTTAGTTAGGATCCATATAACGTTGACTTTGTGTAATAACCGTGTTCTTTTAGAGCGTCAGAGATTATAAGTTCAATCGACTATAGAGGAGTCAAATAAAACAAGTCAGGTTTATCTTTTAAATGCGTTTTTAATATAAATATTTTGTTTAATATATTTGAAATAATAATAATCGAATGTATGAGATACCGGTCCCATTTCCTTTAACACCTCTTACGAGTAGCTGAAGGATGTCGCTCCTACCCATCTTTATATATTTAACTCTTTTGAAAAATATAAAAGGGGGAGAAGGTTGAAATGGCCCCGCGCCCGCCATCAACTGTAGATTCCAACCATAGATCGGTGAACCTTCCTCGAGCATGGGAAGTGCGATTTTATAGTGTGCAAACACTTTGTTAAATAATATATGAACTAGAACTAAAGTCCAGCAGGTATCACAGCCGTAGCTGAGGTGTATAAAAGACTAATAGTCTTATAAATAAATCAAGACCGTAGTCTAGCGGATAGCACAGTAATAACTATGTTATTCAAATCGACGATTAGACTTAAAAATAAATCAACAAACTAGACCGTGGTCCAGTGGGTTTCACAGTCGTAACTGCCGTGTTTATAAAGTAGCCAATGCTACAACAATAATAATAAAAATAAGGATCAAAGTCCCATAAATAGTCAATCAGTCATAGATGAGGAAATCTGTAGTCAATGGGTTTAACCCTGGATTATCATTGCATTAAATCACTGTTTCTCATACCAGTTCAAGTGCACGACCATCAGGCGGCCTAATGCAAGCACAACGTTATTCGTTGCTATATCCACTGTCGCAGAGTGTCGTTTTATCGTAAGATAATACGTATTAATTCCAAACATAGTGGAATAATATTCAATTAAACTCATAGATTACCGCGTAGGAATCATTTAAGTGGATTTAGCATAATTTGCTATATTTTCTACCGTAGTAGGTTATAAAGTATGAATATATATATCATGTATCATAAACGTATAATCGTATTCTTTCTTATAACTAAGACTTATATCTAAGACTTATATCTAAGACTTATATCTAAGACTTATAACTAAGACTTATCACTAAATCGAACGTTTTCTTAACTAGCTTATAAACCTTGTATACGCTTCGCGTATCACGTTATACTTAAATCTATAACTATACAGTGGATATACTTAACTCTACAACAGGCACACACCCGACAGTCGATTACCTAAACCAGCTTCGAACTCAGATCATTATTTGCACGTGATAATTAACTTCAAAGAGATATACGCAGTCTTATTACTAAACTAGGTGCCCTACTACAATATTTCTTATAATATCCTTAACACTGGGCTAAGGAGGCGTCCCTAAAAGGACGAACATTTTGCTACAAACGACACTTCTCGTATAAAGCGATTAGTGCGCCATACATGTATAGTGATGCCAGCCTGGATGAAATCCATTATTTGGGTCCTTCACTGCATGAACGTATCACTTCAGCATTATTACAGCCTCCGCAACGCCCTGCAACATTCGGTCGTGATTCTGGTACTACCGATTGATGAGAGACATCAATAACGACATCGTAACGTCAACCAGCCATAGCTCAGTACCACATAGCACATACACTACTCTAGTAACCCGGTAAGACAGAGTGAGGGACATTACCGTATCGCCAAAGACGTTATACAGTAACCTCAAACCCCGAAACTATCTCACGTAGGCAGCCTCATTGGTAACAGAAGGAGGGACACTACCGTATCGCCGAAGACGTTATACAGTAACATCACACCTCGCAACTGCATCACCTAAGCAAATTCAAGACGACATCGCCACGAGGGACACTAATGCAGCGACTCTCGGTCGAGCCACACAGCCTCAGACCACGCGTCGAATCATCAAGAATCCACCAGAGTATATTCAGTACAGTACTCGTGCGCGATCATTTTGCATGTGCATAGTACAAATATATTATAAAGGTTTTGTTATTTAACAATAAAAATCTTAAAACATCAACATCATTAGATCGTTGTCGTCGTGATCGTATCAAACAGTTATACCAAACTTGGATCTGTTTACTGATAATAATTGTGGAGTTTTAGAACGACCGGTTTACGAACTTACGTCCGTCGATCGACACAGTTTTACATGAAGAGTATTTATTTCGACCGCTATACGAACTTACATCCGTCGATCGTCACAGTTTTACATGAAGATTATTGATTTCGACCGCTATACGAACTTACATCCGTCGATCGTCACAGTTTTACATGAAGATTACTGATTTCGACCGCTATACGAACTTACATCCGTCGATCGTCACAGTTTTACAATATAATATCGCTACAACTTGCTCCGCTTACGGTTTACAAGAATCTGCAACATGGAAGACAAAGTTGACAAGCAATATATTTAGTTATTTTACAAATTAATTATTATTGAAAGAAGTTCAATCATTATTTATAGCCTTATTGCTATTTGTTAATATACTTGATTTAAATTTCATAATTAATAGTCACCGAGGTACATACTTACGCCCAGTACATACTTTTTTTCAATTAGATATTATCGCAAGACGGCTACCATCAAACCGTTTCTATATCATATTAATTTCATTATTATATTTTATTCGAGGTTAACCCCGACCTTCTTTATATCGCTTTTATATAATAAATATAATGTCTCATTGAGAACACTCATTCATATGACGGCCTGCCATACCGTCATTTGTAATAATCATTTGTATTATTTATAGGTAAAGTGCACGATGCACATTCTCATTATAATTATATTTTGCCATGCATCCACCATTGATATATGAGTAGGCACTACACCGACACACGGATCTGCGCCACTCCTATTTTTCAGAATAATCAACCATAGCTAGCAGCCTCGCAGTATAACCCGCACAGCTGCACCGCCTAGTATCATTTCTTATTATGTAATTTGATATGCATTATTGCACGCGGCCGATGCGGCGAGCGCAACACTCCACGCGTCCAATTTGAACCGAGCTGCCAAGCATCATACCCCTATATATGCTTTCACGAGAGTATGACATTCGGCGCAGGTCAGCCTTAAATCTATAGAATTTTGTATGGAAAAAGGCTGGCGCCGAGATTTTTTATCAAAAAGTGGCACGTCATTTTCTTCGCCAATACACGAACATATCCATGAATACACGAACGATTTCACCAAAAACGTATGAAAAAAGGTAAGCTTAATATAATGTCATTAATTTATTATTCCATGTATATGTATACATTTACTATGCAATCTCATGAATTTATTTGTATGTATGTTTTTATGTTTCTATATATGACATATAATTCTATATATGTATGTATGTATGCATGTATGTAAACTCTTCAAAACAACTTGACCAATTTTGATTAAATTTTAATATGTGCTTAACTGAGTCTACGGACGGCTTGTATTGAACCCGGTAGGTGGCGCTGCGATCGATGTTATGTTTTATATATATAAAAATGTATTAAAATAACAATAATTCATTCTCATGTATTTATGTAAATAGTATAGTATAGTCCGTTACATAGGTAATTACATTTGTTGACCTTAGCCTATCTTCATTCCTAGAATACAGCTAGACAAAGAATTTTGGCGGCAGAAAGTTTAGCGTCGATAAAGTTTGTAAATAGAGGAGTGTTAATTACACTGGTTACAAACAGCAAGTACAGAGTACTTATCAAAGTATCATAAATATCAGGGTACGAATATTGCATGTGTGTATTGCGATTTTTTTTTATTTTGGGACAAATTTGGTGTTCAATATTATTTGAACACAATTTTTTTTGTCTGATTGGTCAATAGTTTCAGCATGGCCCACTATAAATGAATGGATGTAATTGACCGGCGAGCTGATGTGTTCAAGTACTCAGTCAGTTTGAATCAACAAAAAAAAAAAAACAAATCAAAATACTCTTTATTGTACACCAGTAAACAAAAAGAAGAATCACATTTAAGAAAGATGCACAAGAGGCGGCCTTATCGCTGAACAGCGATCTCTTCCAGGCAACCTTAGGGTAGAGGAAGGAAACAGATATAGAAAGAGGTAGGGGTGTACAAGGCAGATATAAGCATAATATATGATTACATTACAATGAAATAATAATATATTTAAAATAAAATAATGTACAGTACCTGATAGCTAACAAGCATACATAAATGTATGTATCTCATTAGAAATAAATTATATATAAAATTAAACTAAAATTCTCTCGAACCAAATACAACATTAAAGTGCAAGATAGTATTGTCATGCTTTTTTTATCTCGGTTTGATAACATATCGTATAACAACTTGTAGTAATAGGGTCTCTGTTTTGATGACAGATACCCTCAAACCCAGTATCCCGATCCGATCTAATATGAGTCAAAACCCGACGTCGACCAGACTTCTTAAACAGCAATACTTTGTATTATTATGGTCCAGTTTGGGGATGAGTGAGCCAGTGTGATTACAGTTACATGGTACATAACAGCTTTCTGGATCTTCTCAAGTTTGGCAACGTATTGACGATGGAATGAATGGTTAATATTTCAAACCCTGCCAATGTCTATGAACATTTGTTACCGTTTACAAAGGCAAAAGGCGGTTAAATTAAATTCACTTAAATTCTATTGTATATGATACTCTTATCATCTGATATATTTGATATCATACCATTGTTTTACTACGTCTATAATAACCGTTTAATCTAATCACACGATATGTTGTCTTAGTATTAAGCACCGACTTTATTTGAAGAGGAGATTCGTTCAATTTGTCAAGGCCGTAGCTAAACCCATTGGCACTTCGCCAGCCACGCAAATGTAAGACACACATCTTGTTTATTTATTATATTGAATTCTTTTGTAAACGTGCTATTTCCCTTGATTAAATTTTCTTGATGTTATTGATAGTGTTGTTATTTATTGACAACTAGATACGACAACACCATGTGAATTAAGTAAATAATTGATCTTTCGGGTTGCAGCCGGTTGGACTTGTGAAGGAAAGGGGAAGCAGGAATAAGTGAGAATAGTTCCTCTGAGCACTCGCCGTGACACATTCGATAGAAAGCGCTGAGTGCCGCTATCTCTCGACGCAATTGTAAAGGCTCGAGGGAGTTGGTGACCTTTACATCGCCAATAATGCGAACCGCACGTCGCTGCAACCGATCCAAGGCCTCCAGTAGGTACTTAGCGGAGCCATCCCAGAGGTGCGAGCAATATTCAACGCAGGACCGTACCTGTGTTTTATATAGCAGGAGCAGTTGAGCAGGCGTGAAAAAACGCCGCACCTTGTTCAGGACTCCGAGTTTACGTGAGGCTGTTTTTATAACAGCCTCGATGTGATCCTTTGGATTGAGGTCGCACCGAACGTCGATTCCCATTATGGCGACTTTGCTATGTATCTCCAGCGTAGTGCCACAGAGGGAAGGAGGAGGGGAAAATGGTGACTTTTTCGCTGTGAGAGCGCACACCTGTGTTTTCTTGGCGTTAAACTCAACAAGATTGTCAGAGCCACATTTGGCGATGAGTCCTAACGTCCTATCGAGTTCAACAACAAGATCCCTCCGTCTCTCCTCAGTTTCCGCCCGTCCAGCCGCTGCGCGTCCGTGGTATCCCCCGTGCACTGTACTGTCATCTGCATAGCAATGTATGTTCCCGAGAGAGAGCATATCATTGATATGCAGAAGAAAGAGCGTGGGGGATATCACAGACCCCTGGGGGACTCCAGCATTCACTACATGGGATTTTGAAGCGCAACCATCAACTAGAACGCGAAGGCTGCGCTTGTGGAGGAAGCTAGCAATCCAGGTGCAGAGCTACCACTCTCTCACTTAAAATCGGCGTGAAGTGGTAGCTATGCTACTGCGTTTCGTCCGGTATGTGAGAGTCCCGGAGGCCCGAGCCCCTCCCCCCAAAACATAATGGTTGTGCAGAATTTGGTTTTATTACCCCAGGAAGGTACCATCAGCGACTGCGGTGGAGAATCCCTCTCTGGGCATCCATGCTCAGGACGTACACAACCTGAGCAGGGATGCCAGGCTGCCCTCCGAATTTTGAGATGTTGCTCTGCATCTTCTACAAAATTTATCACGGGAAATGTTCCGAGGAATTGTTTGGATTAATCCCGGCTGCTGAATTTCACCTTCGGACATATCGTCAAAATTCCAAATATGACCTGCACCACCTAGATGTCCGAAAATCCATAACAGCGCGATTTTTAAGACTTTTTCTGCCTCGCACAACCACTCTGTGGAACCAGTTTTCGCCGGCGGTTTTTCCGAACCGATACGACTTGGGAACCTTTAAGAAAAGAGCGTACAAAGAGTACGCTCTTTTCTTTAAGGGTTCCTGAAAGGCCGGCAACGCACCTGCAAGCCCCCCGGTGTTTCAGATGTCCATGGGCGGTGGTAGTCACTTTCCATCAGATGAGCCTCCTGCTCGTTTGCCACCTCTGACATAAAAAAAAAAACATTTCATTGTCCAATAAACTACGTTTGAATAAAAATAACAATGCTTAACACTCATTTATTTAATCTCCAATAATAATAAGTTTCACTTTAAATTACGACAAATATTATTTTCAAAAATATTACAACTACAAATCAACATTCAAAACGTTTGACTTATTATACTTTGGATTTATTACACTTTAATCGCAAATTCACAAATTATCCACACAATCACAATCTTAAAAATAACTATGTTTATATAAGAAAAAATAATACCAAGGACCAGTTTTACTTTAATCCAAAACGCATCTCCTGTAATGTTTCCTTCGCTAGGGCGCCGAATAAAGTGAACTCAGCATTCGATCACGCGAAGTAAACTCGGTGCAGATGTCGCCACTTGTCAAAACAGACTAGCCAACTTCGTACCGAATACAATTTTATCATAATTTGAAATGGCGACAACATGAATAAGAAGCTTCTCTTCGCTTCTCAATCTGTTTTCACACCTATTATCTATAAATATGCCATTACTAATAATTGAAAGTCATATCAATACACACATAGCTTATACTTGAGGGTACAGTGCGTTTCTTGAAAGGATTTTTACAAAAAAGTATATTATTATATTAAAAGTTGACATGATTCGCAGTTTCACTCGTTTTTAACTGTGTTCCTACGTTTTTATTATATTATCGATACTAATATTCTAAATGCGAAAGGAATCTGTCTGTTTTTCTGTTGCCCTTTCACATCAGGCTTAAACTCCCAAAAAGCACATAGGGTTACTTTTTATCCCTAACACGTGACTAACACCCAAAACGCGCACAAAGCTGCGTGAAATTAGATATAGACAATATTCAATGATGATAATGTCTCTTGTGCCTTGAGTTAAATTGGCTCACTCACCCATCAAACTGAAACACAGTAATACTTAGTGTTTGGCGATAGAATACCTGATGATTAGAGGGTACAAACCTACCCAGACGGGCTTGCACAGAGCGCTATCCCCAAGTAAAGTCTATTATAAGCTAACAGTAGGTATACAGCTAACGAGTATCGTATTACCTGTGTACTGTGTGTGGTATAATTAATTTTGTTTTCGTACCTCTTGATGGAGTTTAAAATTTAGGTTGAAAATTTAGGTTTGAAAATGTTTATTATTCCAAAATAATGTTATAAACATTCACTTACAGGAACTTACCGGTTAGCTTATAAATAATAATTTAACATATACATTAAGTTCAGTTTCCTTTGTAAGGTGGTAGCAACAAAAGCATAATTTTGTAAAGTGGGTAGTTTTGTTTATTGATTATATAATTTCAAACTCTATTATTAATCTTTAGGGTTTTTTATATGTTTAAATATAATTACTTCTCTTTCCATAACTACAACAATTCTCACTCAACAAACATAATATTCACAATTTAAATTTGTATAACATAATAAATGAGCCGAGATGGCCCAGTGGCTAGAACGCGTGCATCTTAACCGATGATTTCGGGTTCAAACCCAGGCAGGCACCACTGAAATTTCATGTGCCTAATTTGTGCATTCATAAAATTCATCTCGTGCTCAGCGGTGAAGGAAAACATCGTGAGGAAACCTGCATGTGTCTAATTTCAACGAAATTCTGCCACATGTGTATTCCGCCAACCCGCATTGGAGCAGCGTGGTGGCTATGCTATATGCTCCAAACCTTCTCCTCAAAGGGAGAGGAGGCATTTATCCCAGCAGTGGGACATTTACGGGCTGCTAATGTAATGTATGATTGAAATCTGTACATGGAAGATATTTGAGAAAAAAATATTGTTGGCGGTATTTATTAACGGAATAGATCACATAACTACGATTTCATAATAGATTTTTTGTCTTGTTTGTTAAAAAGAAAGTACGTTTGGAAAACATGTCTAGCAACGAAAAATTTATGGTTTTACTGTACGCTGTGGATTCTAGAATAGTAGCGACATATATATTATGAAATAATTAATTGATAATAACTATAATTAATAAGATCTTGAATAAAAAGAAAAATAGTGTGCGTTTCGTAACAAAAGTGATAACTTAAACTAATCTAAGTTGAACTATTTAATATCGCTTAACTCGAGAAAAGCTTAAGCTAAGCTTATTACTTAAATTTTATGTATGTTAATATGATAATATAAGGTTATATATAAAGGTTATTTATTGATAAAATCTTGTACTGATTATAAAATATATTATATTCTTAGTTACGATTATTTAATATGTACATTAGATTTTTGTGTTTGTACATTATTAGTGGCATTATCACCTGCCTACCGCTGCCGTATGCGTAAGAGAAAGGGAAGGCAGACATACAGGCGTAACGCGTTACGTAACGAAGCGGTTTCTCTATCGTATAGAAGTTATCACTTCAAAAATTATAATGTCCAAAAATGTATCTTAATTCTCAGTACTTTTATTATTAAAATTAGCGAATGCTTAGTCTTTTAAGTTAATTATTATAGTACAATGCTAGTTTTTAACTGTGATATGCGCATTGTAACTATCAGTGCGACTATAGACATTTTTAGTATCAAGAAATTTTGTGTCTTATGGCTTGATAGTTTTTGTAATTTTATGTTCCGAAACTGTCGCGTGTTCGCATATCGGTAGGAACAGTAACACGCTGTCGTGTTGTGATTCGTGCAAAATAGTAAGTACGAAAATAAGAACCGTGTTATTCCGGATAAAACGAATATTCCGGATATTTCGATCAGTGAAAACAAAAAAAAAGCGTGCAATGATCTTAATGCACCTCCCGAGGGTGTGTCGGAGTTTGTTTTAAGGTTCCGCGGGGAAATATAAAAATGGGCATTGGCATTCTTTGAAAATTCTGATTTTTATAAAATATTCTCGATAAAATTTAACTCATAGTAATGCAGGCTTTTCGTGGTCTCTTTATGAGATGGCAATTTTATTAATTCTATGATTTTGCAAAATTATTTACGGTATTAATAAATCATTGGAATATATCTACAGCAATATTAACAATGCGAAAGTAAATCTGTTTATCTTTCTGTCTATCTATAGAAATTGTCAGGGGTACAGAAAAGGTCAGGGTGCCTAACACCTTCGTAGAAAAATGCTAAAGCGGTCCCTTGATCCGGTTTTGGCAGGAGGAGCAAGATGGCAGTTATAGAGGGTATTCACGCAGATTCTCCACAGAAAAAAGGCCGCCTAAAACTGCTCCACATACAGACAAAACCTGACGTGGTAACTAATATACAATTAACCACAACCACTTGACCAGGAAGAAAAAAATCACATGACTTCTAGACGTTTATTTTTTGTTTAAACGAATATATTTTTTATTATATGCGGAACCAATTTATAATTCTAACCTCTCGATGGCTGTATTAGAACTCGATGCTATCATTAAATGAAACAGGAAGTAATGAATAGTTTTCGAGTAATGATGAGGAGCGCTGCAGCATGTACGCACGGTATTCCATATTCTTTGAATGATTAAAGTATCTTTCATTTTTTATGTTTCTATTTTTTTTTATGTCGATAAATCATACCAACATACATATATAATATAATATATTAATTAAATCTTTCAATGGTTTCTGAAAGAGCTTAATTATTGTAGAACATAAGACAAAATTCTACAGTAGTTTTTCATAAAGGCTTTGTGAACCTTTTAGGAGTATATCGTTAGGTTTTAGGTATAAAAAATAGTCTTTGAGGTTTGAGCTTGCTTTATACCAAATTTCATCAAACTCGGTTCAGTAAAGGATAATATACAATATATATATGTAACCTATTACGCTTATCGTTATTATAATAATCTTATAAGGATGATTGTAATCGGTTAAATGTTATTTTTCTATCGAGTTCATTTTAAGTTAAAAAAAATATTGTGAAAGGACTGATTATCTCAAAACAGTGGCCAGCTCTAGCCATATTGTTACATTTATAAAATGTATACATATGGTAAATATGCTTAAAATATAATTCAATTAAACTAAAACATGTTTTCAATTCAATTTGTTGATTTATATTTAAAACAGTCTGAATATGAGGCTTCACCCACGTAGAGTTCAGTTCGTGACGAAAATATTTTGAAGTCTTCCATCGTGTCTAGTTTGAATGACTAAAATAATATCATTTAAACATAAGATTGATACTTGTATGTAATTTCTACCTCAATACCTTTTTGGCTGATTTTTCCGGTATAACATCGTATAGCGATATATAGATAGTTTAGCGATTAGTTGCTATTATACACAAATAATTAAATATATATAATAATATTATATACAAATAAATAAATTAAAAAAATATGCGGTAAGAAGACTTGGGGAGGTGGCTGTGTAAAAGTGGCGAGAATACATGAATCGTAATTTGTTGTGTCGATGTATCTCAGTGTTGACATACAGGCATATAGCTAAGGAAAACGAAATTTACTAGATTCTGTGAATACTCTTTTATGCTTTAGATGACAAACGAGCAGGAGGCTCAGCTAATAGAAAGTGACTACCAACGCCCATGGACATCTGCAACACGGGTGGCTTTCAGGTGCGTTACCAGCCTTTAAAAAGTGAGTGTGCTCTTCTCTTGAAGATTCTCAAGAAGTCTCAAGTTTGGGAATCCGCCGGCGGAAGCTGGTTTCACAGATTTAATTATTTCGTCTAATGTGTCATTCGATGCATACATTATTTTCTTTGACTCCCTGCTTAGTCCAGTTACAATGCTTCTGATACCACTCCTGGGTGCAAATTTCAGGACATTAAATCAAAAGTGCTTATACTCATGTTTTTACACTATAATAAGGCTCTTAAATCTTCCATGAGTACTTCCACCGTCTTCAAAATCGGCCAGAGACCTAATCATCAAAAGTCCTATATACGCACATATATATTTGAATCATTTATCGCTTCCATTGTACTCGTTGTTCCGAAGACGTACATTTGTATAAATCGTCATAAATTCAAAAACGTAATTCAGTACGCACGGTCTGGTTACAATATTGCTGTATAGTATTACGGTACTCCCATTTGCCGCTTGAAGGCTTTTGTCAAATTAACTGTCTCAATTTTATTATTAACATACGAGCTGAGCGAAGTCGTGGAGTTTGTTCAAATTTAGAAAGAAACATTTCTAAAACGTACTACATTCGTTAATAAATAATTTACCCTTGGAAGATGCCCAACGGATAGAACAAGAACATCTTAGCTGGGATAGCGGGTTCAATTTAGATTGGACAAGATTGGGCACCTAATATTTTTAATGTCTTTAATTAATTTTATACTCGCTGGTAAAGAATAACATCATAAGGATCGTGAAGTGCTTGATTTTTGATTTTTTATAATAAATGGGCGGATTGACACATTGGTGTCTTGATATCCAGTAGTTACCGTCTAATATATATTGGCATTGTAAGGCATATTATATCGCAAATTTGCCACCAACCTTGGAAACTAAGAAGTTATGTCACTTGTACCTTGATGGATTGGGCGAAGAGTGATTAAGGTTTGACGCTATAGTCACCATAATATGCAATGTATTATCTGTGGACCAAGTTGATTTATCTCTTTGCAGTGTCTTTAAAATACATTCATCAGATGAACTGTACCATTAACTATTTTCCAAAATAAAACAAAAAATATTAACAGTCCCAATGCCACAAATAGCACAATGGTAGAAAAATAATTACACAAATCTTTTACCTCTCAGAAATCTATATAAATGTCCCAAGAACGTCCCGCGTCACCCAATTCAAAATACCTTCTCTTTTCCTAGTTTTCGTACAAATGTAGTGAAGTTTTAATATAATGATATCGCTTCTCATGACATATATGTATAAAGCCACAATAGCAATCGTTTTAAGAAAATTTTATCCTCATTGCTTAATTCGTGTCAAGTTAATTTTTGTTATTATTTCATGGTTTATTTTTTTTTTATTTGTATTAATTTGTGTGGTTTCATATAGATGTCAATTTTTTTGAAGATGTGTTAATGTAGAAGTGTTTTGGTTAGTTCTCTGTTATTTAAAATGTATAATGTAAACGCCTGTAGTGGTGAATCATATTTTAAAAGAATTTGTTTCTTACTTTTACTCAATAATTTGTGAATACGCCGATGGTGTTTCGAAAATCTATAAAAAAAATAAAATAAAATAAATCTGTCAAACCGACACACACGATAAAAAAATATGCTGTACATTTCACCATTATATACTAAAACGTAAAAACATATACAAGAGCATAAATTAAATTCACAACAGACTTAATTCAATAAATTCTCGAAATACCATTTGGAAGCCCAAAATGTCATGCTCCAATTGAAGTAGCAGCGAATTATATGAAATCCCAAAATGATTCCTGGTTGAACTGTCATTATTTTACTATAAAATACATCATAATATGTTGCGCGAAATTTGTAAAATACTATTAAACACAAATCTTTAATCCCCATCCCCCCTCTATCCATTCGAGGAGAATATTTAAAAAAAAGCGTATTCTTGGTGCTTAACTTTACTCTGTACCGAATTTTATTAAAATTTTTTCAGTGGTTTATTCAATAAAGCGTAACAGACAGACAGACTGAGTTACTTTTGCATTAATAGTAAAATATTAAATACATAGATCCTAAAGCAGATTACCAAAAACCTAAATTATATCAAGTATTGTAAATAAAATTAAATCAATGAAACTTCAATTAATCTCAATCAAATTAAGCAATTGCAGAACTAATGGAATTCGAGATTAATTAATGACTTTCTGTTATCTACCATTGATATATAAATTGTATAGTATATAAGTTAATTGTTTGTCTGTATGTTCATATTATTTAAACTATATCAAATATGACGAAGGGGCTTGTCCCAGCTAGTTTTTTTACATTAACGGCCTGTAAATTTCCCACTGCTGGGCTAAGGCCTCCTCTCCCTTTGAGGAGAAGGTATGGAGCATATTCCACCACGCTGCTCCAATGCGGGTTGGTGAAATACACATGTGGCAGAATTTAGTTGAAATTAGATACATGCAGGTTTCCTCGCGATGTTTTCCTTCACCGCCGAGCACGAGATGAAATATAAACACAAATTAAGCACACGAAAATTCAGTGGTGCTTGCCTGGGTTTGAACCCGAAATCATCGGTTAAGATGGACGCGTTCTAACCACTGGGACATCTGGGCTCGGCTCAGCTTGTTTTTAAAAAACATGAATGTCAGGATTTGGATTTCTAACCATCCTCGAAGGTATGAAATTAAATGCAGGAAATATTCTTCTCTTATTTATTCCAAGCTGAGGAGATCCGATCGCTTCGACGGCTCGAACATACCTATCGATATCGGCGGACGCTCGGCCTTTTATAATAAAATTGGGAGGGAGAATTATTCACTCAATATAACACCTATTTATGGACGGTAAAATAGTTCAACTAATTTAAAATCTCAGGGTTCACTAAATATTATTAATTTAATGATAAAACAGTTTTCAATCATTAAAATAATCATTTCCGGACACGTGTTTTTCTTATACGTGGCTTCCCGCCGACATGCAAATGTTAAAATGCTATCAGTAAAAATTAAATTTGATCTAAGAATGTCAGGAATACTGGACTAGAATACTAGATACGATTTAGATAAACAGTTTTTACGTTAGAAAGTTTAGTCATACAGGAAGGCTTTTGGCATATATCGAAATTAGTTGTAAAGATAGTACCAGTGTGTAAACATCGCTCCCCTGGGCTGAAGGCTTAGTAGAGTATTTAACTCATTCCACCACGATGTTCCAACGGTAGATTTATCAGTGGTAGAATTTCATTCAACACATGTAGGGTTTCTAAAAGTGTTTTCCGTCACCACCATGCACTAAATAAATTACCAAGAAAATGGAAAAAGGTGCAATTATTATATTTACATTAATATGTTGTTTTTTATTGTGGCAAACGAACAGGAGGCTCACATGGAAAGTGACTGCCACCCCTATGAACATCTACAACAGGAGGCTTGCAAGTGCGTATATATTATACCACCATACTAAGGTTAATAATTCATAATAAATTAAGACATATCCTTATAAAAATTAACAATTCAGCGCACAAACATAGGAAAAAAAATCAATCCACAATAGTGCGATTTTTAAGCTATATCCTGCACAACCACTATGTGGAAACAGCTTTGGCAGTACTTTTTTCGCAACTATACGTCTTGAGAACCTTCAAGACAAGACTCACTTTAGGTGAGCCCCCAACCCTTTTGGCCCCTACAACACACAATACACCTTAATATCAGCCTCCTAATTTACTGAAAGACCAACGAAGCATAAAATAATGATTAGTATGATAAATACAAAACTTTTATTCGTTTTCTAAAAATGTTTCAAACGAATGCATCTATCAAATGTCCGTACTTTTGTCTAGCGTTTCTGTATTTTGTTAAGAATTCTCAAGTTGTTCTCGTTTCGATCGGACTAAGATTACTTCGGCAAGAACGTGTCAAGTGCCGTGGAATTGAACTTCGGACACTACACACGGTTTTAAAGAAATTGAGCTGTATTGGAGAAACCTTTTTATCGAAGTCCAGAAATAAATACTAATGTTTTCGTCTTTATTTATAACACTGGGGACTCGTCCTATTTTTTCCTGAGTGTGATTACGATATAGATAACATAAATTTTATAACACTGTAACTGTTTTGTAAAGGGTGAATTTTATGCAAAAATGTTGTGTTTTGCGGGCTTGGCGAACACCAAACTGATACTATAAGCTATTCAAATGATAGCTGTTACTTCTTCAAGCTACCAAATTTTAAGAACCAATTTTCTCTATTGACTCGAATTGATGTAACGAAACTGAAGATTAAGAAAATCGAATGGACTATCACTAATAAAAATAAAAAAAAATAAACTTTAGAATGTGATGGCCAAAGAAAATTGAGTTTTTATGGTAACGAATAAACAAATTTTAGTCTTGAAAGCGCTTTACGCTGACGAGCACGGATGCAGCAAGAATAGATAACAAAGCGATCAGACCAGATCCTTGATATTTGGTGAGACTGGAATTGATAGCTACTAAATCTAACGAGGGATCGTTTATATTTATACTAAAAATCCTTACATCAGCCAGTATCACAGATGCCGATTGCAGAATAGTGGACATATAGATCCATCAAAACCACGGCATAATACTAGTCGTATTATAGCTGTTAAAATCCCAAGTAATATATATTTAAATAATTCGGTACGTAGTTTTCAATTCAATGTCAATTCAGTATATTTCAAATATACATTATATCCATGACCTAAATTTGATTTAAATATATCGTCATGTCTCCGAAAACATATATTAAAATAATGGAGTGATTAATATTTCATATCTAAAAATCATTTGATGACTAGAAGTTACTAAGGAATATTATTAAGTAATTCCTCGTAACTACACTATTTTTTAAAAGAGTGCTAACTGTGTTCCGTTATAAGGAATTACTAATATTCCTATAAATAAAAGAAGAGCCGTAATAATAGAAGAAGGCCCCGTGGTTAGAACGCGTGCATCTTAAGCAATAATTGCGGGTTCAAACCCAGACAGGCACCACTGAATTTTCATGAGCTAAATTTGTGTTTATTAGGAAACAGTCGTGAGAAAACCTGCATGTGTTGTGCAAAAAAAATTCTGCCACAAGTGAATCCACCAACTCGCATTGGAGCAGCGTGGTGGAATATGCTCCTAACCTTCTTCTCAAAGGAAGCGGAGGCCTTAGCCCAACAGTAGGAAATTTACAGGTTGTTACTGTTTTCTATTTACCCCTCCAATTAAGCTTATAGCTTGTGCTGGGAATGAGGATGACAATAGCCCAAAAGGGTCAGGATCTGACCGGCGACTTTTCACATCGCTAGATGGCAAGTCGTCCAGTCAATAGAGCATTTTAACAAAGATAAAAATATGTATCAAATTTTCCGAATAGCCAGTAAAACAAATCGATCGCAATGTTGTGCAAATATTTTTACACTCTTTTTGTTGAAACGAGAATTTAGAGCTTATTCAATAACATCATGCTGATTAATGATAGTTTGAGAATATTTTATACAAATATTGGTTTTCGTGAACTTTAACTTCTATCTTGTTTTTCACTTAAATTATTGACATGATTCACATTAAATCTGCGTGGTGATTTGAACGAACCTTTTATTAAGAGTCACTGGGCCATCTCAGTTCTATTATTTCTGATATCTTCATTTAAAATTATTTGGTACAATCTCTCAAGTAGAAAAAAGGTTTGTGGCATATTTTTATCAAAAACTATAGTCATATCTGTTTCGTAGACATTTTTGTTTATTTTTAGTGCTCCCAAAATTTACCACAAGATACTCTGATAGCTCGAACTGCGTTAACTTAATTCCGTTCCGTTAGATAAGTTCTTTAAAATCCAATAAAACTAAATGTTTTCGTTTTTTAGTATGGACAGCAACTATCAAACACTCTCTATGTTTGCTATTATTAAAAATAGTTAGCCGTTCAAGGAAATATGCCACCTTATGGTAAGTACTCACTATCGCGTAGAGACTTTGGCGATATAAAAATATTAATTTTTATTACCTTATACTGATGATTTCTGAATGAATATCAAAATATACCTTATTCAGCTCTTTAACAGATGAACATATTCCAAAAAAAATCTAATTATTGGTATTATTGTTAAGAGGTCACCCTCTGTATCTAGGATCTCTATGCGTTGCTAATAATTGATGGCTCTATAAAAGTGTGTCTTTGTCTCAGACTTAATTTATTGACTATAAAAGAATAATATAATAACCAGTTTCTCCGTATTGTATTAATTATATTTATGAATATGTATGCATATATTCATACTGCTATATTGTGTAAAAGACGATATGGTTCGAAAAAATTTTAGTAATGAGATGACGTCAGGCAGGGAAGTATGGAAGGAGAAGACATGCTGCGCCAACTCCAAATAAAATTGGGATAAGGGCAGGAGGATGATGAATATACGGCTATGTATTACAACAGAAATGTCAGTGTGTAACGGACAGTCTTACACTTCCAAATTTATCGTATCATTCTCTTTCTCATTTGCCAATTGTCTGGAGTAAACCTACCTACTAAGAAAACTGTAGCCATTGAAAGAAAAAACCCATTACGTACACTTTACGCAACATTTGAAAGTAGAGAGACAGAAAGAAATCTACAAGGTTTCAAAAGCCCGCAAAAGAGCTGTTTGTTACAGCTGTTTGTTACAAGAATCGTTAAAGAATCGTGGGGCCGGATAAACCTAGTCCATTCCAACCCCAAAAGGACGCAAGTTTGCGCGTATCTCCACGATTTGAGAACATTTCGATTGCCGCCACAGCTAGTATCGGAATACTTGGCGTTGATATTTCGAGCCTCGTTCCGTTCCGCGGTTAATTGGAAGGCAAAGCCAAATTGGCATCAAAAAAGCTCGGTGTACTCAGCAAGGCAAGACAATATTTCACGTCGGCACATCCCTAAGACTATAAAAGGCGCAAATTCGGCCTCACATGGAATACTGCTCTCACCTCTGGGCGGGTGCTCCCCAGTACCAGCTCCTTCCATTTGACCGTATCCAACGTAGAGCAGCTCGAATTATCGATAATCAAGCCCTTTCTGATCTGCTCAATCCTTTGGCTTTGCGTAAAGATGTTGGTTCACTCTGCATCTTCTACCGAATCTTTCACGGGGAATGTTCCGAGGAATTGTTTGGATTAATCCCGGCAGCTGAATTTCACCTTCGGACATCTCGTCAAAATTCTAAATTTTACCCGCACCACATAGATGTCCGAAAATTCACAACAGCGCGATTTTTAAGACATTTTCTGCCTCGCACAACCACTCTGTGGAACCAGTTTTCGCCGGCGGTTTTTCCTTTGTTTTTCCGAACCGATACAACTTGGGAACCTTAAAAAAAAAGCGTACTCCTTCCTAAAAGGCCGACAACGCACTTGCAACCCTCCTGGTGTTGCAGATGTCCATGGGCGATGGTAATCACTTTCCATCAGGTGAGCCTCCTGTTTGTTTGGCCCCATATATATATATAAAATTAAAAAAAAAGATCAAGACGGGCATAAGGACATTTTGGCATACTCACAACAAACATCTTTTTAACACAACGCCAAGTACAACAATTGATCTTTCAAACATGAATAAGAACTAGGAGATCTAAATTCCTGGAATGTTAACGAAGCGAGACACATCCGATAGAGCGAAATAGAGGAAAAAAATCAGAAAGACAAACCCCACCATCAGATTTAGCATAGCATTAGCAGCCCGTAAATGTCCCACTGCTGGGATAAAGGCCTCCTCTCCCTTTGAGGAGAAGGTTTGGAGCATATTCCACCACGCTGCTCCAATGCGGGTTGGCGGAATACACATGTGGCAGAATTTCGTTGAAATTAGACACATGCAGGTTTCCTCACGATGTTTTCCTTCACCGCCGAGCACGAGATGAATTATAAACACAAATTAAGCACATGAAATTTCAGTGGTGCCTGCCTAGGTTTGAACCCGAAATCATCGGTTAAGATGCACGCGTTCTAGCCACTGGGCCATCTCGGCTCTCACCATCAGATAGGATTCATAAATGCGCCACGAAGCGAGAGAACTAGTTAATGAGTTCAAGTTTTTTGAAAATTTATCACACAAGAGTTTCGACATTTTTGATGATAGAAATACGGAAGTCATGGTTAGTTTAATTAAAGAATGATAAATAAACATTTTTGATTTTACATCCGCATTAAGACGACATGACTCGTAAAGCGACGAGCCCAGTGTCCAAAGCGCCCGTATCATTAATAGCGACGAATGCGGCCATTAAACTGGCGAAATAGATAATATATATTGTTTTTTTTATTAAGATATTTACTTATTTAGAGCCGAGATGGTCCAGTAGTTCGAACGCGTGCATCTTAACCGATGATTTTGGATTCAAACCCAGGCAGGGACCACTGAATTTTCATGTGCTTAATTTGTGTTTATAATTCATCTCGTGCTAGGTAGTGAAGAAACTCTGCAAGCTCCTCTGGGTAGGAAAAACCCACTCCTCAGCTATTCTACCGTCAAACAAGAATAATTAATATAGTTGCGTTCCAGTACAAACACAAGGAACATAGCACCTAAGTTATCAAGGTTGGTGGCTCATTAACGATGTAACGGATGGTTTGTACATCTTACAGCACCAATATCTGTGGATGGTGACACTTACCAACAGATCGCCCATTTATCCGTCCGCCAAACTATATATTAAAAAAAAAAACTCACTCACCCTTCAAATTGGAACACAACAATACTGAGTACTGCTCTTTGACAGTATAATATCCGATGAGTGGGTGATACCTACCCAGACGGGTTTTCACAAAACCCTACTACCAAGTAAGGCGATACGGTGTAAACCAATTGAAAGTCCGTTAGGTCGTTTTTAAATTTTTCCCCTTTACATAGACAGCGAGATAGACGCTGCAAATTCGGCCATAAAACTCTCACCATCAGAATATCACTTCATAAGTTTAACTCATTCCTAGAATGGTCATGCCATTTTAGGAATGAGTTAAACGCAATGATAAAACTCCTTTTACAGCCCTGTCTGAAATACAAAACACATGTCCTCAACGCCGTGTTCACGGCTCGACATATACATATTAATTTCCACGACTCTCGTTCTGTTTTTAAGCGGCGTCCGTCCTCTGTCAGCAACAGATGAAACGTACAGCTGACTTCACATTATATGTATAATTAACCGAGGTTTTTGTAACAAACAGACGTTATGTGTAAAAATATTTTATAAAGCTCTTTGACTAATGAGAAGTTACATTTAAAGGGTTGACATTTCTGACGGGTTTTATTAAAGGACTTTTACTCGACTCAGCATGGACAAAAAGGGTAATGATTGCAAACGCTGGCTAAACCCTACGAGATAGGTCAAAACAATATACGACTGTATTGTACACCTTAAAAGGTCTTCAAAAAAGACCGCAATGGTATCTGGTATATATGGTAAGTCTATCTCTAAGGGATAGCCTACAACAACCATTTTTTATCCTTTACTTTTTACGATAAATAATGCTTTATTTTCGAAGCGATTTTAAGCAATACAGCATTAATTCTTATCTAATTAAGTACCTCAAATACATTGAGCGTTTAATATAGATCAGTATGGCCCTTACGGTATGTAATTTAAATGAATATTTTCGAAGATATTACAGATTTAAAACGCAGGGACGGAGCGGTTTGTATTGTCTAACAACTGACAAACGGTGAACGTTGTAGGACATTCTGTAGTATGTTAAGTGGCAGGATTGCACCCGTACGAAGCCGGGGCGGGTCGCTAGTAAAATATAAAATTACAGCCAATTTTTTTTTTTTATTCATGTAGACTCCTAAAAGCACGTTTGAAGGGTAATATTATAGTGTTTAATTAAATGAAAAGGTACAACCGGTTCAGAAAGTAGATTCTACCGAGAAGAACAGGCAAGAAACTCAGTAGTTACTCTTTTCTACCATTTTAATTACATTGTATGTCATTAAAAACTATTTTTATGTATATTCTGCCTATAAATCAACAAATACGAAGTCCACGATACTTATTTAATATTTTTATAAAATTAAGTCAATCGTTTTAGTAACACAATTATAGTTAAATTTGTGAATAAAAATGGTACCTTAAAGTGCTAACGCTTATTACCACTTAGTGACTTACCATTTGCCAGTGTGCTCAGTCCTTACACCTGAAGTTACATAAAGTAATCATATATTACCCTTTCTCTATTTTCCGTAAACAGTGAGGCTGTAAAGACTTCAATGCGAGCTATTTACTTGATTTATAAAGAGCTCAGCTTTAAAAAGTGCCGTTAAGAAACTTTTTAATATATCACTACCTGATAAAATGGCTTCGTTTCTTGGCTAAAGGCGTTAAGTTTATATAAGATATATCATTTTACTCGACGCGATTGCTAATGATAACGCTCGGAGCACTATGCTTATTATTTTACTTAGTATAATGTGGCCACTTGATGGTACGTGGTCACCATTGGTCAGACAATGGCGCTGTGAGATATATTAACCATTCCTTACAATGCAATGCGTGTCTTCATTAAGAAAAAAAATTCTCGATCTTTGTAAACGCGATGTAACAATTTTATTGATTGTATTCGTGTGTTTAAACTTTAATGTATGTGTAAGTTATTATTAAAAGAAGTATTTATTATTATTGTAGCGTATTTAGGTGTATGCGTACGTTGAAACGTCTATGTTTTGTCTATGGAATGATTTTGACGTATGACGTACTTCCTTTTTTCTTCCCTTCTGGTGTGAGCCGCGGTAACGTGTGTTATGTGAGTGCGCCGCGCTTTTGAAATTAGCTTGTGTAACGGACTTATCCTTCTCCTATAATATCACCCATCCCTTTGGCTGTGTTCTTCGAGTGTATGAAGACCAAGGGAGCGCTCCCAAGAAGAACGTGTCTTCACCGAGCCCAGAGTTTTGAGGTAACACCATTTTATACCAAAAATACAGTCCACTTTTCTCTCGCGCGTACATTTTGGTCCTTCGTAGCCAAATTTGAGATTTAAAATTTAGTGTAAATCGGCGATTTTGTGTGTTTTAAATCGCGTGTTAATACTTCAAAATCATTCCATGGAGAAACGGATAATACTTTCGTTAGGAGCTAATGTGTAATTTAAAATAGTGTTAATTTTTTATTTCGCTTTACAACATTACGTAATTTATATTAATTGCGTATTATTTGCATTGTAGAAAAGTGTAATTTTACATAAAAATAATTTAGTCGATTATTTTTCGAAGTACCTTCATATTTTGTGATATTGTCGGTCGATGCGCAACCGCACAATATAGACCGGACGTGTCGTGTTATAACGCTGTCGAGTTAAAAAGTTTAGTATTATATTATTTAGTGTCATAATAATTGTGTTTCTTTACTTAGGACAACTTGTTTTTTAGTTTGAATTGAATATAAATCTTATTCCTTAGCTAGTCTCGTGTTTTGTAAAATAATAATTGTATTGTGTTAAATATGGATTTAAATCAATTATTATTTCATAGAAAATTTCTCGTTAAGCAATTAGACCGTATGTTGCATTACGAAAGTTCGGATTTAGTTGATGAGTTCGACGCGAGTTATGGTGATTTAGACTTACTTCGTTCTCAGTTTGAAGAAACACAGACTAAAATCGAATCAACTTTAATATCTCAAAAATTATTTGTAGAATCCGAACAGGAGGAAATCCGTGATAATTTTATGGACAAAGTGATCGATATTCGTGCGAAATATAATAAATTCTTAAAGCGTAAGTCAATTATTGAGCGTAGTGATAGTGATAATAATTCTGAGCGTAAATCTGATTGTGGAAAGTGTAGTGCTCCGAATACAAGTGTTAGGTTACCTAAGCTGCCGTTGTTAACGTTTTCCGGTGAGTATTCAGAATGGTGTAGTTATTTTGATTTCTTTAATTCAACCATAATCGGTAATAATAGTTTATCGGACATACAAAAGTTTCAATATTTACGTGGAAGTTTAAAAGGTGAAGCATACAATTTAATTAAATGTTTATCATTAACATCCGATAATTTTTCTGTAGCCTGGAATTCCCTTGTAGAAAGATACTCCGATAAACGTCGTATCGCAAATAAATACATGGATGAATTGTTGAATTTAACTTCGTTGCGTAGTGACATAGACGTCGAAGGTATGAAACGTTTAAGAAATAATTTGGTAGAAAATTTAAGTGCATTGAAGGCTTTAGGTTTTCCTACCGGTGAATGGAGTTTTTTGTTGCTTCACTTAGTGTTAAAAAAATTAGATAGTGAGTCGAGACGTCGCTTTGAATTGTCCTTAGAAAATGATCGCGAATATCCGACATATGTTCAACTTCTAGATTTTTTAGATAAGCAAATACGTGCTTGTGAAGCGTCGAGTCAAGGTTCGATGCGTAGGGTGTTGAGTGTTAAGAGTGCTAGCGGGAATAAGTATGTTTCTTCTTTTACAACCGGATTTAAAAATAATAATAAGTGTGTAATGTGTTATTCTAATCATGAGTTGTATAAATGTTCTAAGTTTTTGCATCTGTCTCCGTATAATAGATCGAAAGTGGTAAAGCGAAATAAATTGTGTTTTTTGTGTTTATCAGGTAATCATGTTGCCTATGAGTGTAAATCAAACTTTAAATGTGACAAGTGTGTAATGTCACATAATAAACTCTTGCACTTTAAGCAAGATAGTGTGAATGAGAAAGAGTGTTCTCGTGTTCGTGAAAACGAAAGTGGTGTACGGCGAGTGTCTGGCGAGTGTGTGAATGCCAGCGGAGAACAGGCTGTGGTGTCCCTTAAAGGCTCTGTGTGTGCGAGCTCGGGAACAGTTTTGTTGTCCACTGCCGTGGTTCGAGTGAGGCGACGTGACGGCTCCTGCGAGATGGCTCGCGTGTTGTTGGATCCCGGTTCACAGTCGTCGTTCGTAACCTCTAGTTTCATTCGTCGATTAGGCTTACCGATTCGGCAGGTGTGTGTGCCAGTGTGTGGTCTCAGTATGTCTAATGTGTGTAAGGCGAATGGTGTCGTGTCGTGTGAGATACTACCTGAGAATAGTGATGATAATTCTCAGATTGTGTCATGTTTAGTGTTAAATAAAATTACGAACTTTATACCTAATGTTTATGTTCCTATTGAACAGTGGGATCATTTAAAACCATTAAAGCTTGCCGATTCAAAATTTAATATTCCATCTAAGGTTGATATTTTGTTGGGCGCTGAGGTGTTTCCCTCTATCATAAGAGACGGTCGTGTCGTAGGTGCGTGTGGAGGTCCCTATGCTATCAACAGTGTGTTTGGTTGGTTGGTTATGGGAGAGGTGAGAAATAAAAATCTAAACAACCTACAGAAGGTATCTATGTCTAATTTTATATCTGATGAAAACCTCGATTCAATTTTGAAAAGGTTCTGGGAGATTGAATCCGAACCAGTTGTTGGTTCTTTTTTAAGCTTGGAGGAGAAGCGCTGTGAAGATCATTTTGTTTCAACTCATACTCGTGAAAAGAATGGGAGATATAGAATTAGACTGCCTTTTAAAACTGATCGACCGGACTTAGGTAATTCGCGGGATATCGCTTTGCGGCGTTTATTAGCTTTGGAAGGAAGGTTAAACAAAAATGAATTATTGAAAAGGGCATATAGTGATTTTATGAAGGATTATTTGGATTCGGGTCACATGGAATTGGTTAAAAATAATTTGGATGTTCGTTATAGGCCTAACTACATTCCACATCATTGTGTTATAAAAGAGTCTAGTTCAACGACTAAACTACGTGTTGTCTTCGATGGTTCTGCGAAGTCGGGTAATGGCGTGTCGCTTAATGAATGTTTGTTGGTGGGGCCTAAGCTTCAGAAGGATATTGAAACTATTCTTTTGAGGTTTAGGTTACACGAGATAGTTTTTGTAGCGGACATAAAACAAATGTTTCGAGGAATATTGGTAAGCGAAGATGATAGGGACTATCAGCGAATTTTGTGGCGAGATTCATCATTTGATTCGGTTCGTGAATATAGACTTCGAACGGTCACGTATGGCCTCTCTTCTTCTCCGTATCTCGCAATACGGACCTTGCAACAGCTGGCCTCTGATGAAGGTCACAATTATCCAAATGCTGCTAAGGTTCTTGTTAACGATATCTTTGTCGATGACATCGTGAGCGGAGCAGCAGATTTGAAGTCTGCACTAAAATTAAAGGATGAACTCATAGCTTTATGTTCTCGTGGGTGTTTCGAACTTCGCAAGTGGGCAAGTAACAATCCTTCTGTGTTGATTAATATTCCTGAATGTGATAAGGAACTTAGTGTGAATTTTATTGCAGCAGAAGATGAAAGTGTCATCAAGGTGTTGGGTGTGCAATGGAATCCACAAAGTGATGTGTTCCACTATAATGTTAGACTCGATTCGTGTGAGTGTACCAAACGAGCAGTGTTATCTCAAATTGCTAAGTGTTACGATCCCTTAGGGTGGTTAAGCCCAGTCACATTGTTTGCTAAGTGTGTGATGCAACAATTGTGGGTGCGTGGTTTATCGTGGGATGAACCTTTACCAGTTGATCTTAAAAAAGTGTGGTTACAATATACTAATCAGTTTTCAGTCTTGTCGAGTGTGAGAATAAATCGATTTGTATCGACGACTGCAGCTTCGATTGAGCTTCATGGGTTCTCAGATAGTTCTGAGCGTGGTTACGCTGCTGTTGTCTACTTTCGGGTTACTGCTGCTAATGGACGCAGTGAGACGTATTTACTTATGTCGAAATCTCGTGTTGCACCTCTTAAAAGGATTAGTATACCACGGTTGGAGTTGTGTGCTGCAGTAATTCTATCTCGTTTGATAAAATATGTTATGAACGTGTTCGAAGATAGAATAAAAATCGATAGAGTTTTTGCGTGGACTGATTCTACTATCGCTTTGTCCTGGATAAAGAGTTCATCTCATCAATATAAAACTTTTGTGGCTAATCGAGCCAGTGAGTGTCAGTGTAATGTTAGTCCTGAAAATTGGTTTCATATTGCTTCGGTTCATAACCCCGCGGACGGTGCTTCACGAGGAATGTTACCCTCAGAGTTACTTTCATACAACCTTTGGTGGCAAGGGCCTCCTTGGTTACGTTTGTCACGGGATCAGTGGCCTGTATCTATGACTAATGACATAGGGGATAGTGAAGTTAATATTATAAATAGTGAAAGGCGTGTTATTAAAGCTTTTGTTTGTGTGAATGACATTGATTTTGATTTGCTACATAAGTACTCAGATCTTTCTAAGCTAGTGTGTGTTACGGCGTGGTGTTATCGGTTTAAAGTTAATTGTTTAAATGTTGAAAAAACTAAGTGTAATTATATTACAGGGTCGGAGTACAATTTAGCGTTATTGAATTTGATTAAGTTAGTTCAAAGAAATGAGTTTAGCGATGTGTTTAATTGTTTATCAAAAAATAGACCGTGTGCAACTGGTATACAAAGGCTAAAACCCTTTATAGATAGGTCTGGCATACTGCGTGTTGGCGGGCGGTTGTCTAATTCTTCGTTGAATAATGATATAAAAAATCAAATTATCTTACCTAAAAGAAATCATCTTACAAAATTAATTATTGATTATTATCATAAAATCTATTTACATGTTGGTGTACAAACATTACAATATTTATTGCAACAGAAGTATTGGATACTGTCAGCTCGTAGTATTGTTCGACAAAGAGTATTTCAGTGTATTACTTGTTTTAGGAATAAGCCGAAAGCTGTGCAACCGCTTATGGGCGATTTGCCTTCTTTTCGAGTGGATAGGTGTCGTGCTTTTTTACGTGTTGGTATTGATTATTGTGGGCCTTTTATGATAAAACTAGGAACTCATAGAAATGCCAAACTTTATAAGGCCTATGTGTGTTTGTTTGTGTGTATGGTGACTCGTGCAATCCACTTAGAGTTAGTGTCAGAATTAACAGCTGAAGCCTTTATTGCTGCTTTAAAACGATTTTGTAGCCGTCGAGGTGTGTGTACGGATGTGTACTGTGATTGTGGTCGAAACTTTGTGAAAGCGAGTAAAATGTTGTGTGAATATTGTGTCTTGCATAATTCTAGTGATTTTAAAGACAAAGTTTCGAAGGAATGCCTAAAACAAAATATTAATTTTCATTTTAATCCACCATATTCACCACATATGGGTGGTATGTGGGAGATACAAGTACGTAGTTTCAAACATCACCTGAAGCGCGTGATAGGTCAGCAGACGCTTACATATGAGGAATTCTATACTATCGTATGTCAAATAGAGGCCGTGTTGAACTCTCGTCCAATTTGTCCGTTAAGTTCTGACCCTAGTGACCCACAAGCGTTAACACCTGGTCATTTTTTAATAGGTCAACCGCTTGTAGCTATACCTGAACCAAACGTAACAAATGAAAAATTAAATCGTTTGACTCGATGGCAACTTCTAAGTAATATCGTGCAGCATTATTGGCAACGATGGAGTCAAGAGTATCTCCATACGTTACAACAAAGGTCCAAGTGGACAGAGTCACGGAACAATGTTAAGATAGGCTCATTAGTGGTCCTCAAAGAGGACAATTTACCACCCTTGCAATGGCGTCTCGGTGTTATTGAGAATACGCATCCCGGCAAGGATGGTGTGGTTCGAGTGGTTTCTGTGCGCACTGCACAAGGTGTTTGCAAGCGTGCAGTTGTTAAAGTGTGTCCGCTCCCGGACAGTGAATAATATATTTTTATATTTTAGTCAATAATAGTATAGTTTAGTTATAGTGTAGTGTAGGAGCCGTCCGAGTGTTTATATTAGAGTGAGTGACTCTAAGGCGGGCGGTATGTAGCGTATTTAGGTGTATGCGTACGTTGAAACGTCTATGTTTTGTCTATGGAATGATTTTGACGTATGACGTACTTCCTTTTTTCTTCCCTTCTGGTGTGAGCCGCGGTAACGTGTGTTATGTGAGTGCGCCGCGCTTTTGAAATTAGCTTGTGTAACGGACTTATCCTTCTCCTATAATATCACCCATCCCTTTGGCTGTGTTCTTCGAGTGTATGAAGACCAAGGGAGCGCTCCCAAGAAGAACGTGTCTTCACCGAGCCCAGAGTTTTGAGGTAACACCATTTTATACCTAAAATACAGTCCACTTTTCTCTCGCGCGTACAATTATTAACGTTAATTTTTCACACCTCATATATATGAGATAAATAAAGGAATATAGTACCGGTAAGTCTATATTTACATAACATACTACCTCGTTTTAATATTGAATAAACAAAATAAAAAATGCTTTCAAGATATTCGACTCAAGTACATTTAGATATTGATTTTGATTTGTTTTAATTTAAGAAATGAATGAATCCTTTATTCAAATATGAAGGGTCGTTCCTAAAGCTCTAAAATCCTAACCACAGCATCACTGTCTAGAGATGAGGGCATCATCATCAATCTTAAAATATTGCTTTCGCTTTTAAGCCGTGTCGTAGTTACAATCAAATTGTATTTGTGATAAAACTAGACTCTTCGGCAAAATACCGATTTTACTTTTCCATGATTGTAAAAGCTTTTTTGTGGAGGTAATAAAAGTATATGCCCATTTATTTGCTTTGAAAAGTAAATCTCTATATTACTGTTTTGAAATTTTATTTAATTTATGGGTCTCTAAAAAAAGATACACACTAAATACATATTTTTAATATTCATCAAGAAAAGTTTTACAATTTGTGGGCACATTCAATAATGATGAAGCATGGAGATGCATGCAGCATGCACTGTTAAGCAAAAAGTATTTAATTACTTATTTTGACGGATAAATGTTATCACGATAATAAAAACTCATATCAAAGTAAAATGTGTTCGATTTTTAAACAAAATTTGTTGAAAGTCTAAGTTTATCATATGCATCGTTTAACAACGTCGCATGTTCTGGGAAATCTTTTATCGAGCTTCAACTAGATACGTTTGTTTGGTAGTTTTTTTAGCACACATTCTTGCAAGCTGATTGGAAACCATTGCCTCCGGTTTCCGTTGTTCTTGGTTTTGATAATAATCCTCTTTGCTGTAGGCAAGCCCGCTTGAATACCTAGGTACCTATTCCTCATATATTCTGTCGCCAAGCAGCATTCCTTAGTATTTTTTCGTGTTCTGATTTGAAGGGTGAGTGAGTCAAACTACAGATACAACACTACAGACCACACAAAAAATGAGGTGGAGTAGTGACTGCATAGCATCAATTAGCCCAATGGCCTTCTATTGGTACTAGAAAAAGCCATTTTTATGGTAAGCATGATCTTATTCTCTAACCAGGATTGGCTCCAGACTGAGGAACTTATCAACGGTCGACTGTAAAGACATGAAATTTTGTGTGCATAAAAATGCTAATTTTTTAATATTAATTTATTTTAAACAAGTTGTCACCTGTGACTTTACTTGTGTTTTAAGGGTCGATGGTCATTTTAGACCAAAAAAGTGGCATATGTCGTTCCTTGGAGATCAAGTTTGCTTCATACCAACTTTGGTCAAATTCGCTTCAATTGTTTTGACAGTTAAAGAACGACAGCTAGAGATCATTTCACATTGCTAATATTAGTATAGATTTCAAATACGAATTTTTCGAAATTTCTTAATAACCATTGAATTATAACTAGATATATCAATATAGCACCAATAACTGAGCTTACTACAACATAAATGTATAAATTTCCAGACATTTATACGTCCCGTTATTTCCCCCGGGATCGCGACTTTCCCGCTAAATTAAAAACTTCGCCACGTTAATAGCGGCCCTTATCATGCTCTTTAATATTATTGCTTTAAAATACAACCCGGTATCATTTTCATATCTATCTATGAATACATAATATCGACATAGCGTGGAGTTAGTATCTTTTTATTTTTAGGTCAAATTTTTATCACATATTGAATTGTATTTTATTAATATACTTTATTTTTCCAATCAAAGAAGGATTAAATATAAGGAACCCTTAAATTTACTTATTGTATGTGTTTTAATTTATTATATATTTAGGTTCTTGGGTTCTTCTCTCTTTTAGCTTCTTCTCGATAGAATCTAAATTCCAAACCAGTAGTAGCTTTACTTAAAATAGTTTGTTAAATGACGATTCAAAAGTGCTTGTAAAAGCCTACTTGAATAAAGTATATTTTGATTTGATTTGATTTATTTTTAATTCAACACTATTCCACTTAATTTTACTTGGTGGTAGGGTTTTGGCAAGACCGTCTGAGACCTACCCAGACGGTCTTGCCAAAACCCTACCACCAAGTAAGACCACCCACTCATCAGATATTCTACCGCCGAACAGCAGTACTCAGTATTGATGTGTTCTGGTTTGAAGGGTGAGCGAGCCAGCGTAACTACAGACACAAGGGACGTAACATCTTAGTTCCCAAGGTTGGTGGCGCATTGGTGATGTAAGGAATGGTTAATATTTCTTACAGCGCCATTGTCATATCAGGTGGCCCAATTATTCGCCCTACCGATGTAAAAAAAAAAATACTTAACTACTTATATCCACTTGAATGTTACTTACAAAGTTCAGACAACAGCTTCACTGACATTCAAAGTATGAATAAAATATAAATTAGTTGTTTGCTTGAAAAAGCTGTTCTCGGGGTTCAAGCTTACTTCGTACCATATCTCATCAAATTCATTTCACCGGTTTGGCCGTAAAAGCGAAGCTAACAGAGTTACTCCCGCGTTTATAATATAAGTATTGATAGATCGCGGCCAATGATATCACGACAATTTAATGTCAAGGTCGTAAGCTCGTCCTGTGATTGGATGAGACTCTAGACAGCATTGAAGGGATTAGGGTGTAGTTGTTAAGTTCTTAATGTAAATTTATATACGATGACATTGCATTACATTACATTAACAGCCTGTAAATTTCCCACTGCTGGGCTAAGGCCTTCTCTTCAATTGAGGACAAGGCTTAGAGCATATTTCACCACGCTGCTCCAATGCAGGTTGGGGAATACACAATCATGTGACATAATTTCGTTGAAATTAGACACATGCAGGTTTTCTCACGATGTTATCCTTCCCCATCGAGCACGAGATGAATTATAAGCACAAATTAAGCACATGGAAATTCAGTTGCCTGAGTTGAACCCGCAATGATTGCTTAAGCTGCACGCGTTCTAACCACTGGGCCATATCGGCTCTACGTACACGACTATGTTCTTATAAATAAATTATACTATAATAACTCCGAACGTCACGGTGGAATATGAACCCCATCTTTAAGAAGACAGTTTTAGCTCAGCAATGGAACGTTTACGGGCTGTTAAAAACATTACTTTTTTAATTAATGAACAATTAAAATGTTAAGAGTCACTTCGTCAGTATTTAATGTTCGTGGTTTTAACTTCCGCAAGAAATTAACATAGTATTAAAAAAAAAGATGGTACGCTTATACGAGTATCTCAGTTCAATAAGAGTAGAGTTACTAAGCGTGTACTGTAATATCACACTATGTGGGTGGGCTTTGCACCACTCTGGGTAGGAACCAGTTAACAAAACATATTATTCTATACAAGATTATATATGATAAAAAAATCGTGGAGTACTTGTTGACTTCCAGGGAGGATGTATTATATACATATATAAATGTATTTAACTAACTTTGAATTTTTAAATGTTGACAAAGAGTAACTTATATGTTCCTTATACTTATAGATTACTCGACGTCGTGCTCTAGTATGGTCCTTTCTAAGACAGACAGAATGACAGAACAGCTTCCGGCGAGGGACTGCTCGAATATATATAATTTATAATAATCTAGTATTGATTACTTCGATAAAATCAGTGATAATCATTGTATGTGCACAAAAAGTAAGGATAAGCTTAGAACGCCAATATTCCGACTCCGCAAAGTCAATAAATCATTTTTGGGGCAAGGTATCCGCTTCTATAATAAAATTCCGCAGACATTTTTAACTTTGCCGATTCATAGATTCGAGTCAATTGTAAAAAATACATTGGTAAGGAAGGCATATTATTCGATACAAGATTATATTGATGATAAAAAAGCGTGGAGTTAGTGCTTGTTGACTTCCAGGCAGGAGACAAAACATACATATATAATTGTATTAATCTAACATGACTGTATTTTTATATATTGAAAACTGTGTTTCTTGCCGCTTTTTCTCGGTAGAATCTGCATTTCGAACCAGTGGTAGTTTAACTGAATATAAGTTGTTAAATGACGATTCAAAAGTACATAAGAGGAAGTTTGAAAGTGGCACCGGTAACCGAGAAGCTATGTGGAAACCGGCTGTCTTGGTATGGGCATGTTATGCGGAGAAATGAGGACCATGTTGTGAGAAAGGTTTTGAGTATGGATGTGGATGGATATAGAGGTAGGGGACGACCCAAGAAACGATGAATGGATTGTGTGAAAGACGATATGGTTAGAAAGAATGTTACTTGTGAGATGACGTCTGACAGAGAAGTATGGAAGAAGAAGACATGCTGCGCCGACCCCAAGTAAAATTGGGATAAGGGCGGAGGATGAAATGACGATTCAAGAGCGCTTGTAAAAACCTACTTGAATAAAGTATATTTTGATTTTAGATACAAAAACCTTCTCCAAAATGCCATGCATCATCTGCTAAAAGTTTTAAGTACATATATTGGCTAATTAGGTTTTTCAGTTAGTTATCACAAAAAAAAAAACATTTATTAATATAGAAGTTAGGGTATAAATGCTTCTGTAAGAGCACTTGTTACTAGCTGACACTAAAAGAGGTCTTTGCTTATTTTTATTCCGAACAAGTATTTTCGTCCAATAGGTATTCATCAAACGACTTTATATATATTAAATCCAAATATTAATAACATGTTCCTCAAGTTACATAACAATTCAATATAATGTATTATAAAAATATTTTCCCCAACAACATACCGAGGGTCTCGGTATAATACGCGCCATTTAATTTGGTCATATCAAAACAGCCGGGGGACGGCGAACGTCGACGAACTTAGCGAAAATCGCTCTTCGGCAGACGATATATCATTCGTATTGTCGAATCACAATCCCTTAGATAAATAAAAGCGAGATAGACGTCATCCCCGCACTCTCTCTCTGTAAATAAATCATGGTCACGTTACCCTGCATACGAAGTAGTGTTCGCGGCGAAAACGCTCGGAAAACACTCGCGACGACTCGACTTGAATGCAGATTGAAGCGTGTAAACACACGATACTATATTTGGCTTTTAAGCGTCGCTCCATTTATTTATTTACTTTATACAGTACTTTATAAAGATGTTGATTTCTTATTAAATTAAAAGCAACAAAGGTACGGAACTAAGCTATAAATAAAATTATGATATAAGTAATGATTAAAGCAAGTGTTCTATCCACCTGTTTATACAATAAATGGCCATCCCATTAGGTATTTATTTTATTTTATATATTTATATATAATATATTGCTATAGACATCCTTATATTTAAATAACAAAGTAAACGTCTAATTTTAACATTAAATTTAAATTAAGTTAAGAACTGTCTGTTATAATAATACTTCTCATATTTAAAACGAAAATTATCTATCGTGTCTAGTCTAAGACATTAAGTATGTTCTTGCAAATTCCTCTGCCACATTTTTCATATATTTAAATGTATATACATGTATCTTTTAAGATTTTGGCCGCGTTATAGACTTTATCGCTGAAAAAAACAGTTGAAATCAATCTATGACCATTCTAAAACTATAACATCAGAAACACCCAACTAATTTTTATAATACCCGGGATTAGAACCCAGAACTTCGCAATTTGACCACCACACTAACAAGGCAGTCACAATATATTAAACTGACAGTGGAATATTTTTTAAGTATATGATGTTTATTTTCAACGTTGCAGTTTAAGTACAGGAAAGATTAACGTATATCTCACCCTCGATTGCTGACAAGGACGCGCCAAGGTCTGAATATGTGAATGAGGGTTGTAATACGAAAAATCAACTTTTGATCGTCTTTGTGTGGCGAAATCTACTTAGTTTTACGGAAACAAATATATTATTAATAAAAAAATATACTAGCGAATGAGTGAAAGTTTATCTTCGTTTGATAAAACATTCGGGAAGTTACAATATTGCTTTTAATTTTATTTAGAATAAGTCGATAATTGAAAACTAATCTGGTATAAGTTTATTGGCCAATAAAGTCAAATACGTAGTCTCTTTTTATAGTACAGTAAGGTGGACCGAATAATAGGTCACCTGCTAGTAAGTGGTCCTTACTACTCCACCTTCGCCTATAGACTTTAGCGCTGTGAGAAATATAAAACATCCCATATATCAGATTTTAAATTAACATGGTTATTTTTATTACTAACAGTATTTAAAACGGGATATTTACCATGTTTTTTATTTTTATTTGTTGGAGCTCGATATTTCGACATTATCTACGAATGTCTTGTTCCCATATATCCCCTAAGATGTTATATCTCTTGTGCCTGTAGCTCACTCTGTCTGTATAATTTATCTCATACTCGGCTTTGAAGGAAAATGTGAGGACAGCTGACCGTGTCTGACGAACATATAATAAATTGATATTAATTTTATTATGAGTGATAAGCGGAACAATCACTGCGATCAATCAAAATATTAATCGACAATCAATTGAGTGACAGGTGTAAAAACAACCGAGACGAGATCGTAAGTCGATGGCAAATTTGATTTAAATTCAATTACTGTAGCCACTGAACCATATCGCCATCTTTTTATGTAATTGACACCAAATATATATTTTTTATGATATCGGTAGGCGGACGAGCAAATGGGCCACCTGATGGTAAGTGTTCACCACTGATATAGACAATGGCGTTGTAAGAAATATTAACCATTCCTTACATCACCATTGCGCCACCGACCTTGGAAACTAAGATGTTACGTCCCTTGTGCCTGTAGTTACACTGGCTCACTCACCCCTCAAATCGGAACGCAACTGAGTACTGTTGTTTGGCGGTAGAATATCTGTTGAGTGGGTGGTACCTACCCAGACGGGCTTGCACAAAGCCCTACCACCAAGTAAATGTTTCGTCACATGAAAAATATTGATAAAATACCAAGATTCTCGTTTTATGTTAGTAAACACTGTCTCCCCCGTCAATACTGGTGCTGATTAGCGATGGAGTAGGTGATGAAAGCACATATCTCGTGGAGACAACGTCCAATAACGAAGAAACGTTCTTAAGTTTGTAGAAAACCGTTAAATACGAACAGCACAAAACCGGCCGTTGTGGAGATCCAAGGACATTTATTCAGAAGCTGAATTCGGGCTGAGATGGTGATCATGATGATCAAGTGACGAATGGGCCATACCTACCTGTGTGCACGGGTAGGTTAGGAAGTTTTGCCCAAAGCGGTACCAAGTAGATTAGACTGATTACTTAGAAAATATTAGAGTGTACATCTTTATGTCCGTTAAGTCTGTTTTAATTATGTCTCTCTATTTTCTGCAGCGGTTTTTTAATTACCTCTGTTTCATCCCAGCGGAGGTACCTCGTTGCGGCTCCATACTTCACGTTTATAAGATCGAGAAAATAAATTAAACTAGCCGCAATTTTTCTACCTGATGATTTATCTTATAACAAAATAGATATAACAAATATATATCTCTTATCTGCATTGCAAGACAATGGAAACTATAAATTTAAATGGGCTAATTATATTATATATAAAAACAACATAGAAAACTAATGAATTTTTTCTATATCGACTCAACCGGGATTCGAACCCGGGACCTCGAAGTGGCGTACCCATGAAAACCGGTGTACACATAATTCCCCATTTCCTCGGTTCAACGGGGCAGGCCGTTAAAAAAACATAAAGTTTTTCTATTCAAAAATTCTCAGTAACAGCCCGAAGTCTGTAAGTTGGAAGTATGTATCCTCTGCGCCACAGATAGCTCGTAAAGAAACAGCGCCTGAACTCTTCCGGTTGTGTTGGATTTGCCGTACCAGACAGTATACCTGTGTGTGCACAAACCCTTGTGCACTATGCTATGTCCTACGTAGCAGGCCGGGTGCCCTTGAGATCAGTCAGAACAACATCATCATCGATAAATATATCCCTGTTCTTAGCCCAGTTTTATGTATATATTCAGCACCATTTTTAACTGAAGCTTTTTATACCTCAAGAGAGTAAAAATTCGAGGTCGATTTTTAATTTAACTTTTCTATTTAGGTATATTTGAGTTAAAATTCATTAACGTAAAAGGTTTTTCTTTCGTCTCGCATACTTAGTGTGGCGTACTTTATTTAAAACAATTGGTAAGCGAAACATCTTCACAAAACTAAAACAAAGGTATATTAAAACGAAAAAATCGCTAGGTTAGGACGGATATTACATACAGAAATAAATACATGCAAGAAATGTCTATTAATTTTTATTATAAAAGAAAAGCTTCCTTTAATAGGATTTTCGTCCAAGAAAAATTAATACATCGTCTTGGGAACCTCGGCCGTCTTCATTAGGTGTAAAAGCTTTTTAATATTTTTTTCAGAAATTTTTAACATTATGTAATAAAACGTAAAAAGAATTTAACCAAAATTCATCAAAATTACAACATTACAACATACAATATTAACAGCCTGTAATTTCCCACTGCTGGGCTAAGGACTCTCCCTCTCCTCTCAATTTGAGGAGAAGGTTTGGAGCATATTCCACCACGCTGCTCCAATGCGGTTTGGTGAAATACACATGTGGCAGAATTTCGTTGAAATTAGACACATGTACGTGTGCTCACGATGTTTTCCTTCACCGCCGAGCACGAGATGAATTATAAACACAAATTAAGCACATGAAAATTCAGTGGTGCTTGCCTGAGTTTAAACCCGCAATCATCGGTTAAGATGCACGCGTAGGCACTGGGTAAAATTACAATACTTGATTATACAAGAAACTTTAATTAAATTGACAAATACGATCATTAAACAAATATTATAATGTTAATTAATTACAATGGATTATAATTGCTTACATTCCACAATCGAATTGTTATATATATTAAATCTAAACATCATTATTTCCTTAGTTTATTTCATTGAAACTAAAAAAAAAACATAATATGATTTGTGTTTAACTTATTTGTAATTTTACACATTGCAAAATAACTAAAATAAAATACTTAAGAATACCTGTATATGATGGCACAAAATCTAGGAGTTCCACCGGGTAATACTATTAATCACCTTTTATTTATCATTCATGTTAACATTGAAAATATTAATATTTATATACGAACGTCATTACTTAATTATAAAGGTAAACCAGTGATTTTTCTTATCCACGGTCTAGCATACGGTACATTGGCATATACGCCCGGTTTATTCGGAGTTGCACATCCTATACCAAATGAGACAAGACCTATTAGTTTCCCATTTACCACAACTGGCCCGCCTGAGTCGCCCTTAAAATAAATTAAGTTACGTTAGAGTAGAATTCTAAGATCTAGAAAAAAAGACAAGTAAAACGTTTCTTTTCAGTTTTTTGAAACACCAAGAGATTTTAAATATGTCAATAATTTCTTGAGTATGAATTTACATTGATGATAAGAAAGAAAATTGTTTTGGCTGAAGGAAACACACAATTGAACACTACAATAAAATCGGGTAATACTTTGGTAACATTGGTAACAAACAATACATTTATCATGATAAAAAAATGGAATCTTAATGCGATATGAATATTTTTTTACCTGACAAGAATCCTTAAAACCGTCAAGATCTCCCGCACAGAACATTCTCGGCGTCATGAAATTGTAAGATTCATGAGGGATAGTCTTACAATCTTCGGTTGCTATTATAGGTACAAATATTCGTTGCAACAGATCTTGCATTTTGCTTTTCTACAAAAAAATAAACATTATAATAAATGGCCAATTAACGGCTTAATTCACAGTGACGACTATTAAATAATAGATGGATATCATAGTAACTGGTTTATAGCGTACTATTAAGCAAAAAATAATAATAACTTGGCAATACAGTTTATAAAGAAGTACTTAAAACGTCAATAGTCATGTGTCCAGGGTTTATAATTGAAGATTCTTATCTTTAATACTATTTTTTTTTATGGCATTGGTTTGCGGACGAGCATATGGGCCACCTAATGGTAAGTGGTCACCACCGCCCATTTGTCTATGGGCGGTGGTGACCACTTACCAGGCGCTGTAAGAAATATTAATCATTCTTACATCACCTATGCGCCACCAACCTTGGGAACTAAGATGTTATGTCCCTTGTGCCTGTGATTACACTGGCTCACTCACCTTTCTAACTGGAACACAACAATACAGTGTACTGTTATTTGGCGGTAGAATATCTGATGAGTGGGTACCACCAAGCCCTACCACCAAGAAAGATATTATAATCAACTAGTACTAGTGGTACTAGTTTATGATTATAATATTTATTAAATTTGTTTCCGTCACTATCAACATCACAAATTTAGAGTAGGCTTGATACGAGTCGTCCGACCAAGCGTGCTCGAAGTTGCTAGGCAAACACTCTTCGTGTAATTGTGCCCTTATAAACTGTAAAAACTCTTCCAGTGTAGTAACTCCAGTCAATAGAGGTATTACCTACCATCGGTAAGTAATTTTGTCGTTCAAGCATGGCTGGGATGACATCGTCATCATCACATATGCATAAGATGACATACTCGGTTTTTAGTATATCTAATGAGCATACAGTAAGTAACTAGCGTCAAATTTGTGCATGGCACAAACTTCAGCATGCTTGGTCAGAAGGCTTGTGGTATCTAGCTAGCTAAATCTGTAATCAACAGTTTCAAAATTCATATATAAGTAAAATCCGAAAAAGAAATAAATCTGACATATGAAAGAATGCTTACTTTAAAGACTAGTTATTAGTAAGAAGACTTACTTTAAACGCCAGATGACCCCATCCACTTATTGAGACCATAGCGCCTGGTACGATATCTCCAATATTTCCAATCGCAATGGGTCTAGCGAATGAACTCACAGGTATCGGAGTTTCTAACAGAACCAACTGGTAGTCGTAGTCGTGAGAATGCTGTCTATTGGTAACGTTCCATAAGGGGTGTATAAAATGCGCGCAAATTAAATACCCTATTGTGTGACTTCGATGTGTCGAACCGGCGTAAACATGTGTTTCCTTAGAACTGAAAAAAAAAAATAACTTTACCGCAAATGCAAATCTAAAAATAGCATTTCTCTTCGAAAAGGATAAAAAGTAAAGTTAAAGGATAAGGTGTCCATTTAGAGAAGAATGTTTGACGCTTATTCCACAATGCTGTTTCGATGCGGGCTCGTGAATACATATGTGATAGATGTTCTTCTGACTCGTGCAGGTTTTCTCACAATGTTTACCATTACCGCACAAGATATATTACAAGCACAAATTTAGCACATGACTCATCAACGGTGCCTGTCAGGTTTCAAGGTTCACGTGATCTAACCAGTGAGACACATCAAATGACGAAGAAAAAATAGGACCATCAATTAAAAAAATGTATACCAAAGAATACATAATAAAAAATAAGTTTCTGAATCACGCAAACGTTTGGTTCACCTAGACATATATTGAGTCTCGTCTTTTTAAATATCGAGTTGGAATTTTTAGAACATCATGTTTTATTGCTAGCAAATGGTTTTTCAAAGATATGCACTTTTTTAGTTTAAATATTCGGCAGTACATAGTTTTATGATCAAAACTGTAGTGTAAAAAACTAGTGGTGTTACTATGTTACTTACTTACAATGAGCAGCAGTTATGACCCATTCTGGTGCTATCAGTGCTGCTCCACAGTACTTGCCGTGCAAAACTTGGTACGGTGCATCTTGGATTGGAATCTTGACGCCACCCACTATCCTATACCGCATCTGGTAATGTTAGAAACCTTCAATGTGGTACTGTCTTTTTAAAATTATTTAAAAAATATTTAAAGACATATGTATTACATAAGAAAAACTTTAAAAAGTAACCTTATTTTTAACAGTCCTGGTTGACGCTGGTGAACAGTTTGGGTACTTCCCACTTACAATATATTCTACTGGTAAACATCAATACTTATTATCGTAGGCTCCCGGTTTGATAGATAAAAGAACCAGTGTAATTATTGGCGCAAGCTCATAATATCTCAGTTTTCAAGGTTGGGAGCGATTGAAGATGTCAGGGTGGTTTATATTTCTTACAGCGCCAATGTCTATGGACGGTGGTAACCGCTTATTATCAGGTAGTGAATTTGCTAATCTACGTACTTCTATGTCAAACTCAACTTTTGAGTTTTACGTCATTAATTACACAAAAAATGCTATTATAATGAATATGGTTTCATTAATCTTACATCTACGGTCTTGAGGTCACTCTCGTGTTGCTGACCAGCAAGGACTTCATGGTGGTACATATATTTCCGAGCGGGAACTTCTTTCGTCACGTATATCCTGTGGTAATGCTGGGCGCATCCGGGTGTCAACAGTCCACTGTATACAGTTTCTATCGTCATAGAAAATATAGCAATCTGTGGTTATTGTGAATCTCTTTAATCTTCACAAATCTTATTAATAGATAGATAAATATCTATAGAATACAATAGAATATGCTTTCCTACACCAAAGGCATTTAAATCAAATCAAATTCCTTTATTCAATGTGTAAACACTATCACCGGTTCAAAAAAGAAAATACCCTGTCCTGAGAAGAAGTGGCGAAAGAAACTCAGCTGGTTTTTTTATGTCAAAAGAAATAGCCCGGAGGCGATCGTTTAATTCCCAAGGTGTGCTATCAATCAAAAACTCACTAATTGTATAATAACCTTTCGCACACAACAGAAGTATTTTGAACGCCGTCTAGGATCCTGTTTCAGAACCGTATACATTTACCAACATACAACCCCACAAAAGAGTTACTGACTCTATACAATCAAGTAACAAGAGAAACAAGTTTGCGTTTGTTCCATAAAATAATTAATATTTTTCCGTAGATACATACCATTACAGAATATTGATATTGAGAAAAGAAGTCTAACAGTTAACCTAAACAAATAATATAATTACCAGGCGTATGTAAAAGACGGTCTTATCGCTAAGAGAGCGATCTCTTTCAGACAACCTCTGCATGAAATACTTGACAGACATTTTAATAAAATGGTGTAGAGTTTGAGTTTATCTTTGTTCGCGTTTTAGGGCTTAGTCGTCAGATTTTTTTCAAAGGCTAAATCAATCAAAATTTCATTAAATGTAGTTCAATGGTTTGGTAGTGATACAGTGACATAGAGACCGATAGAGTTACTTTTACGCTTTTATAGTAGTATCTATCTACTCTAATTCTAAATTAAGCGCCCCTTTCTCAAGTTATCTTTAAGTTTTAAATAAAAGTAATAGCTGCATTACAGATACAGTGTTATTTACATTTTGTACGATACTATCTATCTTTTATCTATCTATCTCTTTATGGAGGTAAATTATTCGTTACTTTTTTGGTCCACAGATAATCTCTTTAAGGGATAATCATGCCTATTATACTTAGTTGTATTTTATATTTATTTGTATAATTATGTTTTATAAAATAAATGTACAAAACAATGTGGACCCAAGCGGATTTATCCTAATCTCCAGCCGACTCTTGAGATACTGAGAGGAGAATTAATCAAGTCACAACATAAAAGAAAATTAACTTAAATATTATATAAAGGATATTATTATTATATATTATATTATTATATATAATATAATATCCTATATATTATATAATCTTAATATTAAACGAGCTATCATTTGATTCTTATATAATAACTAATTATGTAAATAATTCTTAAATAATAAATACAATAAGTGATTTAGGGGTTAGTCAGCTGTTAGATAAAGAAGCCTATGGAGTCATTACTTGGAGTTCAAGCTTGCTTCATACTAATAAATAATAATAATAATAAATATTGGACAACATCACATACATTACTCTGATCCCAATGTAAGTAGGTAAAGCACTTGTATTATGGAAAATCAGAAGTAACGACGGTACCACAAATACCCAGACCCAAGACAACAAATTAATGGACTTTTTTCTACATCGACTCGGCCGGGAATCGAACCCGGGATCTCAGAGTAGCGTACCCATGAAGACCGGTGTACACACTACTCGACCACCGAGGTCGTCAAATACTAAGTTTCATCAAATTCGGCTCAGCGGTTTAGCCGTGACACACAGACAGTTACTTTCACAATTATAATAAGTATTAGTATAGATCGAATATTTTCCGTAGAATTTACATTCCTAACTGATATCTTTACAATCAATTCACCACGACAATTCAAAAACATTAGTAAAATCTTTTTAATATACATCATGACTGTTTGAATACTATTGATATTCAAGGAAGTGATATTTGACGACCATGTTGTATGACAAAAAACAAAAATATATAACATGTATATTAATAAACTTCTAAGAAAAGTTAACAAAAAGCTATGTAATTAATTACGCGTCGTGTGGACACCCTAGTTGCGCTGTCGACACAAAACACATGTAGGTAGGTACATTTAGTTATCGCGCGGTAGTTTACTTACGTCCAAACGCCGTCACGGGTTAACAGGGTAGCAGGCTTCCTTTGATAAACAAGCATGATCCGTTCCCCTTCATACTTTAATCTTCGCTTAAGATACGTAAAAACACCAAGATATTTCAATAATTTAAACACTAAATTTGTTAAATAAGTAAATGATGTGAACTTGGGACATAAAATAATAAGAACTGTTTACCTATCATGGAATTTCCGGTGTATTTAAAAATGGAATCATACTTATTGACAAACTTTAAACTAACTATTTACCTACATATCTACACTAACCTTAAAAAATGTTCAAAGTGAGCTCCTTCTCGTGTGATACACAGTTCGGCACGTTTACGCATTTCGTCTTTCACGCGATTTAACACGAATGGGTCACTTAACAGTTTCGAAAGTACTGGTGATTTTTAATTTCAACTCCTGTCTGTTTGCAAGCTCTTTAACATACACGAGATGTTTCCTTGGACATGTATTGGAATACGGAACTGTTCGAAGTCTCGCAGTCTTTGATTGGCGTTTATGATTACTCTGGCAGTAGGTACTCGGTGATTTGGGACATCCCTCGGTAAAAGTCCATGGCACAGTACAAAATCACGCGGCGCCGCTGGCAATGTGTCCACACTTCATTTATTTTAATATAGATTTTTTTCGAAATTCAATCACAAATTAATGTTACAGTTTCTCGACCGAAACGAATTATTAAAAAGTAGTATAATAATAGTTATAATTTCTCGGTTTTACATAATATCTGCTTACTGCAACAATTGGTTTGTTTACTTTAATTTACCTTCCTAATCACTTACTTACTTTTATGATTCGTGTAGTTATAACTTTATAAGTGAGTGTAGTTTAAAATTTGTTATTATTTGTCAGATATCTAATACAGATTGTGATGAAAACTTCTATTAATGACAGCTGTCATGATCTGGTCTCTAGTGTTTTGCCTATTTTAATTACGCATGTGTTTCATTATTTTTAATTTAATTTTTTTTTTTATTATTTGTTTTTTTTTTCTGTAATACATAAATCTACTTGTATCATTTTTCAGATAATGTAATTTTTGAAATAATGTGTGTTTTGATAATATTTGTGTGTTCCAGTTTTGTAACTGGAACACCATTTCCATCGTGAAATTAATTTTGTTACTTTTCACTATTAGTTTGTTTTGTGACTTATTTTATTGTTCGTTTTTTTATGTTATTTTTATTATGCTATTATTATATTTTTTTTATTTTTTTTTTGTGATTACCTTAGTACTTTAATGTAAACACATGGTTTCCTTTTTTTTAAGCAGATTATGTATATAATTATTATTTAAAGTTACTAGTTTTTAGTTTTATTAAATTCATACTCTCTCAACAGCTGGCGGGTAAGATGGAACTATTATATATTTGGTATTAGTATATTTATATATTGTTTTTATTAAATATATTTATATACTTATTTTATTTTAATTCACTATATTCTTATTTATTTATTATTATTATTTAATATATATGTATAATGATTGATAATAGCCATGTTCAAGACGACAATGATATTTATCTTTCTCTCTCTTCTGATTCAGCCAGTAGCGACGACAGCTTTCAAAGTGTTCCTTCTCTCAATGAATCCCTATTAACTCTTTTTACTGACGTAACTAAAAACTTTAACATTGTTCATATTAACGCTCAGAGTATTCCTGCTCACTATCCTGACCTTCTCACATCGTTTGATAACAAAAATCTCCATGCTATTCTTGTTTCTGAATCATGGCTTAAGCCATGTTTGTCTTCCGAGTCATATTCTTTACCGGGTTTTCATTTAATTCGAAATGACCGTGTCAATAGAACCGGTGGAGGTGTTGCCATGTATCTGCGATCCTACATTCCTTTTAAAATTATCAGCATGTCAGTACCTCAGACTGGTCCTTCCGCGGAACATCTTTTTATTGAATTAACTTTTTCCCATTGTAAACTTCTACTGTGTGTTTTTTATAATCCTTGCCTATCAATTGACTACTTTCCCTCACTAGAATACCTTCTTGAAAAATTTACTCCTCAATATAACCACACTATATTGATGGGTGACTTTAATACTTGTCTCATCAAGAATGATTATAGATCCTTGAGACTCAACTCCTTAATATCTGCATCTAACTTACACATTCTTCCTCTCTCTGCAACTCACTTCTTTCCGAATTCCAATCACTTCTCGACTTAATTATCGTGTCTTCCACTGACCATGTTGAGAAACATGGTCAGTGCAATGCTACAGCATTCTCTTATCATGATTTACTTTACCTATCCTATAAAGTTAAACCACCTAAAGCTAAGTCAAGAATACTTCTGCTACGTAACTTTGGTGGTGTGGATATCAGTCGCCTGCATGAAGATGCATCTAAAATCGACTGGTCAGTAGTGCTGGATGCGGATACAGTTGATGAACGGGTTGCAATTTTTAATTCCTTATTGACACAATTATTTGACATTCATGCTCCCATTCGTCCTGTACGCTTAAAACATCGGCCTGCTCCCTGGCTTACCGATGAAATCAAAAAAATTCAACATCGTAAGAACGTAGCCAAAGCAAAATATAAGTGACACTGATAAAAATCGCGAGAAATATAGAAATATTCGGAATCGCTGCAACATGCAATGTAGAGATCAACAACGACGCCATATTCATCGGTCTTTAACCGACAATGATCCTTCTAGTGTGGAAATTTCTTGAAACACTTGGAATTGGGAAAGCACGTCAAGAACTAAATTTAAATAATCTGGATATAAATTACCTTAACCAGCATTTCTCGTCTTCGGATACCATAGATGGTACGACAAAAACAAACACTATTAGAAATATTTCAGCGTCTTCTACTCCCAATATTCCTTCTTTCTCTTTTAGTCAGTTTACTGTATGTGATGTTAAGAAGAACATTCTAGACATCAACTCTGATGCCGTGGGTTCAGATTGCATTAGCCGTAAAATGATTATTCTCATTATTGACCTTGTAGCTCCTATCATTACATCTATCTACAACTTGTCGATAGAATCCTGTACATTTCCTACGATCTGGAAAGATGCTCAAATAATCCCTGTACCGAAAAAGTCCAATCCGAATAGTTACTCCGAATTCCGTCCAATATCGATTCTTCCTTTCTTATCAAAAGTATTTGAGCGCCTTATATATCAACAAATGACTCCCTTTCTATCCAAAAATAACCTTATGAATCCTTTCCAATCCGGTTTTCGCTGTGGTCATAGTACGGCTACTGCCCTCGTTCAAATAACGGACGACATCAGACTTGGTATGGACAACCAACTGATTACAGTGTTAGCACTGCTGGATTTCAGTAATGCATTTAACACTGTCGATTTTGACATTTTACTAGCTATACTACGTTCTCTTAACATATCTCCTAAGGTGACTGACTGGTTTCAGTGTTAGTCAGGGCGTCGGCAGCGCGTATACACTAATGGTCGTAACTCAGACTGGTGTATGCTAAGCGCTGGCGTCCCGCAAGGTGGCGTGTTGTCTCCTTTATTATTTTCTATATTCATTTCCTCTATCACTAATCACATTTCTTCTCTCTACCACTTGTACGCAGATGATCTCCAAATATATTCACAGACTCAATTTAGCGGGCTCTCGGACACCATTGATTTAATAAATAAAGATTTGATGCACATAAGTCAATGGAGTAAATCCTATGGTCTGAGAGTTAATCCCACAAAAACAAAGGTGATTATCATTGGTAGCCCGAGACTTATTTCACGGATTCGGACACGGACAATTACCACCTGTCCTTTTTGATGGCGTCTGCATACCAATCTGTGAAACAGTAAAAAATCTTGGTGTTATCTTTGATAGGCACCTTTCGTGGGCACCTCAAATAAATGAGGTTAGTAAAAAAATATTCTCTTCCATTGGCTCACTGAGAAGATTGAAAAACTTTTTACCCATTACAACTAAAGTTACACTAGCACAATCTCTCCTTCTACCTATTCTTGACTATGCTGACACTTGTTATACTAACTTAAGTGAGGAGCAATTAAATAAACTTGAGCGATTACAAAACCTATGTATACGGTTCATATTTGGTTTACGCAAATATGATCATGTTTCCGAATTTCGCCAAAAACTCAAGTGGCTCCCTATTCGCCTTCGCAGGAATACTCACATTTTATCTCTTCTCTATTCTATTCTTTTTAATCCAGCGACACCCTTCTATCTTAAGAGCGTTCCACTCTCCTCAGGGAGACTCATAAGCGCGCTCTTCGCTCGAATGAAAATTTAATTCTCTCCATTCCTTCCCACTCTTCTTCTTATTATTCTAAGTCCTTCACTGTTGAAGCTTCTCGAATTTGGAACTCACTACCCTTAGCTATTAGACGCGCACAGTCGTTAGCCGTTTTTAAAAGAATGGTTAAGGACTTTTACTTGTTGCATTAAGCAGTCGTTTTGTCGTTGATAATTTTTTGTTCTGTTATATCTCCTTTTTTATATATATATATATATATTTTATGTAAATATTTATTATAGTATATATTTATATTATATATATTTATTTTTATCTGTGTATTGTGTAATATTATATTATGTATGTATTATATTATGACTTAAATTACTGTACCCTTCCCATATATGTTAATATTATGATCCTCTGCCCAAAGGTTGCCTGGAAGAGATCGCTGCTGAGCGATAAGGCCGCCTGTTGCACCTCATGCAACTTTGTGTAGCAATAATGTAATTTTTAGTTTTAAGTTTGGGTGCAATAAAGGATAAAATAAATAAATAATGTCTTATTTTTTTTTTATATAATTCGAATGAGAAACACGTTCCAAGTATTCTCCTTAAATACAGTCATCCTGTATAAATATATATTCTATGTAGTGTACATGTTTTTTTTATATCTCATGACTAAAGTTTTTACGAGGATTTTTTGATATCAATACAAGTTTTGTTTTTCAGTTAAATACGTATTACATTTTGGTCCAATGGAAATAAGCTCTAGTAAATTTAATCCGAGTCATGGTGTAATCATAACTCATATATGCGAACAAAATCAGGAAACTATTGCATGAAACATTCATCCAACGCTCAACAAATACATCAAAAACGATTTTTAATCATGTATATTTTTCTTAGTCCGTTGTACTTTTAGTCTATACATATAATAAAATATACGCAGCTGATAGAAATCTGTACATGGAAGATATATATATATATATATGCATATTTGAGAAAATGTGAAACATTACAGAGGGGGATTTTTTAATGCAATACGATCACATAACGAAATTTTTTTTGGAACTATTGTCTGTTTGTTTGTTTTGATTTGGATGCGGTTTTCACTGATGTACTGTAATAACCCTGGGGTAACATATGTTTTATTAAAATCAGTAAAAAAAAAAACATATGTCAATTTAAAAAAAAAACATCTAAATATTTATTTTAAAAAAAATCATCAAGTTTATTTGGTGAAACTTTGGTTAACTATAGTCTATAAAATCTTGATGATTAAAAGTTAATGTGGACGCAAAGTTAAAAATGTAGATTCGGAGATTTAAAAATTACCATCGTATTCCAATGTAAGTTGAGCTCTCATTGACGTAGTCGGACCTATTAAATAGGGTTCAGCTCAGGCTGGTTCTTTGCAAGTTCTTGGTTTAGTTGCCTTATAATTGAAAAAAACTGTACATTTTTTTATGCTATATGTACCAAATAAGCAGAAGGCTCATCTGATGGCAACACCGGGGGCCTTACAGCTGCGTTACCCATATAAAAAACTAACTGGGCCCGCGACTTCGTGCGCGTTGTTTGAATTTAAGTTATTTGAATATTGTAGCGTGATTTTATTTTTATTCCATATATAATACTAAAATAAATGAGTTTTTTTTTGAGTTTTTGTACCGTGTATACGTACATACATATGCATTTAGTAAAAATGGGTTATTTTAATATTACAAACAGACACTCCAATTTTATTATATGTTTAAATGAGTGTTTAGTTTATATTACTTGCAATACAATTTAAGTAAATACACAATTAGTCTTTCTTAATTATATCAAATTATACATCTGTCTCCCTCTCTCATTACTTAATGAACAACGAGGCTTTCGCGCCAACATGAAGAACTTTCTGAAAGTGCGGCGACGGTGGCGATAATTACACGTGAAAATTCGGTAATTAACGAAAGCTTCCATTTTATTTTAAACGTTAATTATTGTGAATACAAGTTATACAGGACTCGGGTAAGATTAGGATATAATATATATGTTCAACTACAATCCATCTCAAACACAAAACTCGTACAATACACGCGAGCGATAAGTTTCGTTGTATCGTTAAGTAATCGATAGAAACCCACGCAAGGTTTTACCAAGGGAGATTTCCCTATCACCGAGCGACAACTCAAAACGTATTTTGTTAATACAAAACTAGTACTAAAACTTTGTCCTTGTTAAATAAACTATTTAATTAGTTTTTCAATTAGAATAAATTTCAACTTTTAAATTCTAAGCTGAGTAAGGACTTGAACCGCCCTAGACCTTAGGAGCTACGGCCTGATATGACTAGATAACCGAAGTGGACATACAAATCAAATCAAATCAAAATATACTTTATTCAAGTAGGCTTTTACAAGCACTTTTGAATCGTCATTTAACAAACTATTTAAAGTAAAGCCACCGGTTCGTAATGTAGATTCTACCGAGAAGAACCGGCAAGAAACTCAGTAGTTACTCTTTTTCAACATATGAAAATACAGTCATGTTAGTTAAATACACTTATATATGTATGCAATGTCTCCTGCCTGGAAGTCAACAAGCATTAACTCCACGCTTTTTTATCATCAATATAATCTTGTATCGAATAATATGCCTTCTTTGCCAATGTATTTTTTTACAATAGACTTGAATCTATGAAACGGCAAAGTTAAAAATGTCTGCGGAATTCTATTATAGAAGCGGATACCTTGCCCCAAGAATGATTTATTGACTTTTCGGAGTCGGAAACTTGGCGTTCTAAGCTTATCCTTACTTTATGTGCACATACAATGATTATCACTGATTTTATCGAAGTGATCAATACTACATTATTATAAATTATATATATTCGAGCAGTCCCTCACCGGAAGCTATTCTGTCATTCTATCTGTCTTAGAAAGGACCATAGAGCACAACGTCGAGTCATTTATACACAAACGCGACATCCGAGTTGCCGAGGCTTTGCTCTCTTTGATCAAGCGAGCAGAGGTCGCTGATTTGCGGTAAATCTTATCTATCTATCTTAGATTCTAATAGTAGCATAACTGTGTATTTAAAATCCATGCCTGTTAAAAATTATGTGTCAGGAGAAATTGCACATGAAATAAAGAAAAAAATATATAACATAAAGAAAACAGATAAAAATTTATATTCAGTCTGTGTGGAGCTACGTCTTTCAAGAAGGACGACGAGCTCCAACTCCAGCGAAGATCTGCCGATGTAAATAGTAATGTAGTAAATAAGAAAAATCGTAAACCGCTAATACCTAACTGAAACTAAAAAGTGAAAAAGGCACTGTGAGGATGTAGTTTAATTAATAAAACAAAATGTCACGATCTAAAAATCTAAATTTTGCATTTATATATAAAAAACAAAAAGCAAAACGATTATGCTCAGGAAAAAAAAAAATTATTAATAAAAAATAAGGTCGATAAACTTACCATTTGCCGCAGCAGACAGGAGGAACATACTTAATACTACAGCTAACACAAACCGTCGGCACATGACTGTCCTCCGCGCACTCATTACGAACAAGACTCACTGTACTGTGTCAGAATTCACTTCAGCCTTGACTAATTGTCTCTTCATGGTTACGATCGAAATGTCCTTATCAATATGTTCCGTGACATAATACGTACAACACATGTATTCGCAGTGATTTATACTATAAATAAGCGTTATTATAATCGATTTACTCAAGTAAGCTTAAACTATTATAATCTGAATTATTTACGGAAACATGCGATTACTTGACACAATGTTTACTAGCTTTATTCTCGATTTCGTCTGCGTGAGAAGCTAGTCTTTATTTAATTACGAGGGAAATGACTGGACTCTTAAGAATAAGACTCGACGAGAAGATTCTTTAGATATTTAACTATTCGTGTTAATACCTATGACTAAATAAATAACATTAGTGTCGATACAATTTCTGATCCAAAAACAAATCCCCAACTTCGATTTCTCTTTACGTATAAATATCGAAACTTCTAGAAAATCTTTACTTGCTTTCATATTTATGTCAGAAGGATTACATACGAACCGTTTGTATAGATATAGTGACGTTATATAAAATTAGTTGTTAACAAATAACTGAGACAAAACTATAAAATTCTTATCGTTCTGTTTGAAAAAATTATTTACACGTTTTAAACATCCGTTAAATATAATTTATATTTTTTTATATTAAATATGCTTTTTCGCAAAACGTGATACACGATGACTACGAAACATCGAAATCGATGATTTTGAACTTTTTAAGCGAATTGCTGGTAGGGTTTTGTACTCACTCTGTGGCAATACTTGGTATTGTTGTATTCCCGTTTGAAGGGTGAGCGAGCCAGTGTAACTACAGACACAAGGAACGTAACATCTTAGTTCCCAAGGTTGGTGCCGCATTGGTACTATAAGGAATATAAAATATTTCCTTACAGCACTAATGTTTATGTCTATGTCTAAGGTAGCCTCTAATCATCAGATAGCCTATTTGCCCAACAGCCTACCTATATCACACAAAAATACAAAAAATATATCTTACTCAGCATTGAAATATCGTAATCTGTATTTATTGAATGAAACATATGTATCCAAATACCCGTATGGGAGCAGCAAAGATCATTAACATTCCTTAAAGACGGGCAACGCATCTGTAAGTCTTCTGAAGTCACATGACCATAGGTGGTGGTGGTTACTTTCCACCAGATAAGCTTCCAGCCAGATATCCATGTCTCCCGATTTAATATCTCCCAGTGAGCTATCGTCTGTATTGTACTAGTTCAGAACCATGCATTACATAAATGAGTGAGAAGAATCAAGCATTACAGTGACCATTAACTGTAATGATACAATTTGTCTGGCTCTACTACAGGCAAATGCTCACTGTGAGCGACCTGGATGCTCATTTTCAGTGACATTAAAGGTTTTTTTTTGAACCACTCTTGCGACATTTCTTCTTATTGCTATATCAATAGCATCACGTTCATTTTGCTCCGTTTTTTTTTTTAATTATGTTCATCAAGACGCACGCGTATTATGTAAACGGTACGTTCAAAGACACTAAATTAAAAAGTATTTATTAAAGTTAAAATAAAGTAACAGCCTGTTTATCTCTCACTGTTTAGTTACGCCTTCCTCTCTGATTGATTGGGTTAGGAGTTAATTCCTGTACGCTGCTTCATTACGGATTGCTGGATACGCATCTGACAGATTTTCATCCAATATTTCGATTCTCTCGTGATGTTTCTTCCTTATAAAACTTGATAATAGGAAAATTAATAATAATTTAAACACACAACGGAATTACCCGATTTTTATATATTATCTTCAATGACTTCATCTATTTTATGATAGCTTCAGGATCACTCTGCATCTTCTACCGCATTTTTCACGGGAAATGATCAGAGAAATTGCTTGGATTAATCCCGGCTGCTGAATTTCACCTTCGGATATATCACCAAAATACCATATCATGTTTCACCCACCACCTAGATGTCCAAAAATCCTCAACAGCGCGATTTCTAAGACATTTTCTGCCTAACACAACCATTCATTAAAGGAAACAGCTTTCACCAGCCGTTTTTCCAAATACGACTTGTGAATCTTCAAGAAAAGAGCGTACACATTTCTTAAAGACCGGCAACGCACCTGCAAGCCCCCTATGTTGCAGATATCCATGGGTGATGGTAGTCACTTTCCATCAGGTGAGCCTAAAAAAGACCAACTATAGCATAAAAAAGCTTAGAACAGTGAATAATAAATTTCACTCATCTACATGACGGAATTAAACAAAATAACATCAAATTTGGATCCCTCATGTACAAAACCGCGTCACGTTATACAATAAATAAAAAACAAGGTACGGAACTACAACATTTCAATATAAAAACGTTTATCCGAACATTGTAATGAAAATAGGGGTCTTATTGGAAGCGATCAGTTAAACACTGATAAGGAGACTCTTATTCGAACCCCTCGTAAACTAAAAAGGTTTTCAATAAAACCAGAATCTACATGATATTATGCTAATATTGTACAGTTTCCATTGCTTCGTACGATACGTTTAAATTGTCGATATAATATTTATTTAACAGAACAGAAGAACTCGAATTAAAACTTAGGTAAGTAGCATTTCTTGTGCTAAATTTGCATTTATAATTCATCTCGTGCTCGATGGATGGAAGAAACTACATTCTGCCATATCTGTTGATAGCCCACTTCAGATGGTGGAACTGTTGGTAAAATAAGACAAACTTTCTCGTTTCTTTTCTACGAGGAGGGGACATCTATTTACGTACGGTTTTCACTAATTTTAACATTTATCTACGAGCTAGGATCGAACATGGTGGACGGTAAATCCGTAGGTTCACTAGTTGGGATCCGGCGCGAAGGGCCAAATGTATGCGTTAGGACTATATACTACATATAATTACAATAATTCCTCATTTACAACTACAATATTTATAACATTAAATATTTCGTGGCAAATGGAAACAACTCCCAGAAATTCCCTCTGGACAGATTATATAATAAATATATAAAAATTAATCGGCTACCTTGTTCAGCTTAAGTCACAGTTCTCGAGATCCTATGTTCAAACCCCTGGTCAGGCCAATAAGTAAATTCTAAGAGTCTAAAGTTGGCAATGCTTACATTCCCTTGCCTCGGAAATCATTGGTCATGAACTTTTCGATTTTCGGTCGTAGGGCTTTGGTCAAGCCTGTCTGTGTAGGTACCACCCACTCATCAGATATTCTACCGCCAAACAACAGTACTCAGTATTGTTGTGCTCCGGTTTAAAGGGTGAGTGAGCCAGTGTAATTACAGGCTTAAGGGACATAACATCTTAGTTTCCAAGGTTGGTTTTTGGCGATGTAAGGAAAGATAAACCTTTCTCTTTCTCACAGCGCCATTGTCTATGGGCGGTGTTGACGACTTACCATCATGTAGCACATATGCTGTCCATCAACCTTTACCATAAAAAACGAAGTATATCATATGGCGGTAGGATTATTTGCAAACCTGTCTGGGTAGGTACCACCAACTCATCGTATTTTACCGTAAAGCAGTAAACCTTAGTATTGTTGTTGTCCGGTTTGTAATAACAATATAAATTTGCATCAGTGACTATACCATCAAACCCATTTGCCAGCACGAGTAATAAAAAAAAAAAATTGTCTAAAGTTTATTATATTTAATCCTATGGAAACACAGTAAAATTGATTTATAAACATAACTTGTTACGATTATCTTATCAATGATATACCAATAATTCAAATAGTTTTTCAACAATTGGATTCTGATACCGGTCGGAATGAAGTTGTATACACGACTTGAATACATATCAACGATCAATACCTCAGTATTGATTCTACACCCTAATCCAATCACAGAAGTAAAGGCAGATACGTAATAAGTTTGGCACTGAATCGATATGTTATAATAGGCTATTTGACTGGTTTTTAAAATTCTTTTTTTTATTATTTAGTAGAGGTTAAGAAAGCCAGTAAAAGTTTTTTTTTTTTAATTCTAGTACATATTTGCTGAAAAATATCAAAATAAAAATTCCATATTTAAATAGCGCGCGAAAACGTTACTTTAACAATATGGCACTGCAATGGGGTCGGTGACGTCACTTGCCTGTATTTTAATCTGTGGCACATTCGATCCACATACAGTAGGCAAACGAGGTTAATAAGCAAGTGACGTCACCATAAGCCCGACCAATCAGTAGCGTTTTGTGTCACGTGACAAACGTTTAAAAAAATGCAGTTTTGTTTATGGATTTTTGAATAAATTAACTATTATTTTCAACTAACGTTGATAAATAACCATTTTTAAACTCATAATATATACTGATTACAATAACTGACACTTTATTTTTCGCATTGTCAAATAGCCTATTAGTCGAGGATCTTTAATCAGCTATGATAGTCATTATGGTGAATATGGCGCTTTGAAAATCAGTTAAGACGTTATCAGAACTTCGGAAGTAAAACTTCGGTGAATGTAAGTAGTTAAGTGTAATAGTGTTGTATTATAAATAAGGATAAATTAATCAAGAATTTGTAGTCTTATAGTCCAGCTATAAGCTTATCAAATGTAATAAATATATCAAAGTTTTTTTATCGTTACTTCTTCGTCGGTTGGACAGTGATACTTTTTCATAAAACAACAACTATAAATCATAGAGCCGCTGTAATTCTCAAACAGAGGTGAAAGAAGTATAGCTTTTGTTTTAACTTTATTCAAAATAACCCAACTCATTATAAAATTTAAAAAAATATATTTTCTTGCCATACCATAGTAACTGCTCAAATATACATAAAATTTATACATTAACTAGCGATCCGCCCCGGCTTCGCACGGGTGCAATGCTACAACTAAATATACTACGGTATGTCTTACAACGTTCACAGTTTTTCAGTCGTTAGATAATGCAAACCGCTATGTCCCTGCGTTTTAAATCTGTAATAGTTTCGAAACTATTCATTTAAATGACATTTTACATTAGCAGCCTGTAAATTTTCCCACTGCTGGGCTAAAGGCCTCCTCTGCCTTTGAGGAGAAGGTTTGGAGCATATTCCACCACGCTGCTCCAATGCGGGTTGGCGGAATACACATGTGGCAGAATTTCGTTGAAATTAGACACATGCAGGTTTCCTCACGATGTTTTCCTTCACCGCCGAGCACGAGATGAATTATAAACACAAATTAAGCACATGAAAATTCAGTGGTGCCTGCCTGGGTTTGAAATCGAAATCATCGGTTAAGATGCACGCGTTCTAACCACTGGGCCATCTCGACTCATTCATTTAAATAAAATGCTATAAAGGGCCATATTGATCTATATTAAATGCACAATGTATTTAAGGTACTTACTTGGATAGGGATTAATACTGTAATCTCTACTTGCTTAAAATTATTTCGAAAATAAGTAAAGGATAAAAAATTATTATTGTGGGTTATCCCTAAGAGATAGACAGATACTTTAGCGCACTTTTTTCAAGACCATTTTAAGGAGTACAGTAATGTAGTACATTATATTGATCTATCTCGTAATGTTGAACCAGCATTTGCTATATTGTGCATGTATTAACATATAAACCTTCCTCTTAAATCAATCTATCTATTAAAAAAATCGCATCAAAATCCGTTGTGTAATTATAAAGATCTAAGCATACAAAAAGCCAGACAGCGGTAAGCGACTTTGTTTTATACTATGTAATGATTACTAAAACAATCCATAATCGTACTGGCTCAGTTATCCTACAACCCGAAACTACTACCACTATTATAAATGGTGATATTTAGCCAGACGGATATGTACCTATGAATTCCTGCTACTTTTTTAAAAATGTATTTGATGATGCCGGCGGTCAGTTTTGTATGTTTTTTGATATAGCAAAGGAAGGTAAGGATAATAGGATTAATTAAAAATAGAATTAAACGATTGAGAAGACATTAAGCAAATGTCACACTGTCAAAGCCAAGGAGAAGTCTTGGAGCTTATGCTACTACACTGTTTCTGTGTGGGATGATGATCACTTAGGTAATGCACTATGTGATCTGACATTATCTCAGCTCATCATGCACTTTTTCATTGATGTCAGGGATCTAGAAACACATAGACACATATATCCCAACCAAGTGCCTCATGTATATCCAAGTGAAACCGTGGGCATAAACAGTAAATTATCAACGTAAATTATCCACATGAAGACTCAAAAGCGCTTGCCCGGATTATTAATAGTGATCTAGCGTTAAGTTTAAGTCGTCAATTCAACTCTTCCGAAGTTTCCAAGAATTTAGTTGCTTCTTATTAATTATTATGATATTAGCGTTACCATCTGTCTATCTTCCAATTAGTTTAGTATTAAAACCAATTAACAAAAATCAAAATAAACTTCAACGAAATGAAGAAGTATAACGTCAACGTGACTTTCCTCAAAACAAAGGCACTCAGAACTGTCACGGAGGATGAGACAGTTCTTAGAATCTCCCAAATCCCTTCGTTTATTTACAAAAAGTCGCTTTTAATGTCACAAAAATCTTTCGGAGGCCGCGATTGAAGTGATCTCTTACCATTACCATTGGAACCAACTTCGTTCGAGATTTAAATAAAAAACCAAAATTTTTCTTTAATGAAAGCGTTTCATACGGTCGCTTTTGAATCTTTATTTTACAAGATTGTTTGAAATTACTCATTAATCTCAGTAGTTACTATTTCTCCTCAAACATATACATTTAATAATTGTTTTTTTTTTTTTTTTATTGTCAAAATGTGGCTAACGAGCAGGAGGCTCATCTGATGGAAAGTGACTACCACCGCCCATGGACATCTGCAACACCGGGGGGCTTGCAGGTGCGTTGCCGGCCTTTCAGGAAAGAGTACGCTCTTTTCTTGAAGGTTCCCAAGTCGTATCGGTTCGGAAAAACCGGCGGCGAAAGCTGTTTTCACAGAGTGGTTGTGCGAGGCAGAAAATGTCTTAAAAATCGCGCTGTTGTGGATTTTCGGACATCTAGGTGGTGCGGGTGATATTTGGAATTTTGACGAGATGTCCGAAGGTGAAATTCAGCAGCCGGGATTAATCCGAACAATCCCTCGGAACATTCCCCTTGATAAATTCTGTAGAAGATGCAGAGCGATCCAACATCTCTACGCAAATGTTATTCTATTCCATAACAATTGAAGCTTGTGGGACTTATTATACGATTTACGTTCACGAGCACTTTATATCATTTAAACAAATTAAATATGTTCATTGATTTCACGCTGTTTTCTGAAATAATGCCTTAAGCGCTGGAAACGTGGAGAAAGGGAACGAGTTAAAGCGCTTAAAGCGCTGAGTGATACCGGAAATGATGCATCAATTTTGTAAATGACATATATACTTTGTTAAAAATGCGTATCAATGTTTTGTCGTTGTTAGATTTGGTTCTCATGTTTTTTCGATTTTCTCTTTTCTATAACTGAATTGTAACAAAGTTCTTTGTTTTCAGAAAATCTCGATTTAATCAGGTTTGATTTATGTACTCGATAAACGCTGATCTCGATACTTTTACATGATGAAAATGGACCCGGTTTTTCCCATAAATAATAGTTCATCTAGCAGTTCGATGCTCGCTACATACAGCAGTGTACTGCTAGTCCTGCTAACCAAACAAATGAAATATTTTTGATAACCTTATTAGCAACTGACAACGTTGAAGTCCGTGTATACCGTGTAAGTAACTGTGAAGGTACTGTATCATAATAGATGCATGGCAAGTAACTGCTGTTGCGAAGGTGACTTGGCTCTGCTATTTGTATCTGTGTGTTGTCAGTAATGATAATTATTATAACCGTATCTTAGGAGATATTTAGATATTATTAGAAAATATTTTTGGTATTAAATTATTTCTTAGAAGTGTCCGTCATTTAATTATATTTTCAATTATGTATTTTTACGTGTTTTATGACTATAACGTATAATATCTCCAAACACTTATATCTTCCATATAATCTTGTTCAATAATAAAATTACAGTAAGCTCTATTCAGAAATACAACGCTTTATAATAAAAAAGTATTAAAGTATTATTATGTTAAAGTATTCATTTTATTCCTAAAATATAGTATGAAAAACTCTACCGCAGTATGTATTGTCAGTAAGTTTTTTTACTCGGAGAATTATTATGACTATTTATTGAAATGTATGAACAGTTAGGCAGACTAGATGGACCACTTAATGATAAGTGATTACCACCACTAATAGACATATTAACCATCCCCTGTACCTCCAAAAGGCATTAAATGTTAAAATATTATGTAACTATCAGCATTAAAAAAAACACATAAAACACTTATCTCTTGCAGTTATGTGCAAAAAGCTTCGTCAAAAGTATAACACCTCGCCTTATTGCCTCCACTGGTGACAGGAGGGCTGGTTAGTTTTTAGCCCAGAGGATCGGAATTGCGATTCAACGGGGAAATGCTGCTAGCATTCTCGCCACCATTCCACGCTCTCAAGACTTATTTACATTAGCAGCCCGTAAATGTCCCACTGCTGGGATAAAGGCCTCCTCTCCCTTTGAGGAGAAGGTTTGGAGCTTATTCCACCACGCTGCTCCAATGCGGGTTGGCGGAATACACATGTGGCTAAATTTCGTTGAAATTAGACACATGCAGGTTTCCTCGCGATGTTTTCCTTCACCGCCGAGCACGAGATGAATTATAAACACAAATTAAGCACATGAAATTTCAGTGGTGCCTGCCTGGTTTTGAACCCGAAATCATCGGTTAGGATGCACGCGTTCTAACCACTGGGCCATCTCGGCTCGGCTCTCAAGACTTATACAATAACTATTTTAAATTCATATTTATATATATTTAAGCACTTAATGTTATCATTTCTTATGTTAATAAAGTTTTATAAAATAAATAAAAAATATAACTAAATATATATTGAAAAAATCAAATAATCACTTCCGTAAACAATGGTAGGGGCTCGTAATCAAGATTATCTATTGTTTCAATGTATATAAACGTCATATATACATTCAAATCTATTAATATACATGTTAATACATTAACGTGTTACATAATACGGTATATCGTATCCATTCAAATCTTATGAATAACTAAATAGCGTCACAAGTTGCGTCATCAGCACTTAATATGCTAATGGTATCTTTAATACTGAAATTGGATTTCAAGGAACATTATGGAACTATAATGAGATTTTCTTTTTTGTAGTGTGTGTATGGTAACACTATAAAGATGTTAGTAACGTCTTTTGATAACGATTTTTATAATATTCCATAACGTATGTTAAGCCAGTTGAGTCTGTGCGCCTCATGTGTGGCGGAGACATCGACCGTCGTTGCTACCGGTGCCAACGGGGAAACCAAGTTGCTCAAAGAGGCGCCACTGACGCGCACGTTACGTATTCGCAATGTCATAGCCGACAGGGTGGATTTGTTTTGTTGCAGCCTGAGTGAGCTCACAAGGGTTGCCACCTGGAATATATCCTATATAACGCAGAGACTTATTTTATATATTACTATTAAACGTGCTGTAATTTCGAATTGGGACAACCATGTCCTGTAATGATATGTATATAGTTTTGTATTATAAATAAATAAACAGGTTTTTGTATTACCTGAAGGTACGCACGTCATTTTTATTTATATTTACACAGTCAGTGTTATTTGTTCCTCGGTGGTAGGGCTTTGTGCTAGCCTGTCTGAGTAGGTCGGTACCTACTCAGACAGGCTACACTACACTACAGGTGAGTCGGTACTCATCAGATATTCTACCTCCAAACAATATTGCCCAGTATTGTTGTGTTTTGAAGGACGAGTGAGCCAGTGTAACTACAGGCACAAGAAACATCTTAGTTCCCAAGGTCGGTAACGAATTGGCGTTGTAAGGAATAGTTAATTACAGAGTCATTGTCTATGGACGATGGTGACAATTTACCATCAGGTAGGTTTGCTCGTCCGCCTACATATATCATAAAAATACCAGTGTAAATCATATTTACTATAAATGAATACAAATATTTCTTGGAAACACTTTGACTTGAATTAGCGTTGTAGGAACATTGGATTTGGTCTAATTTGGTGATTTCGTTATAAATTTGATGTAGGTACCTACACTCAAAAATTTTACAATAAATCCCATCAAACCTACAATGAGAATACATTTCGTATTCTCATTTTAAAAACAAAAATATACGCACGATACTTAAGGGTTGCCATATTCGTTGATTTCCATAACATTCATTTTAGAAAAAAAAGTGATTTGATTGTCCTCTCAGTAGAATATAAACCAGATTAAATTGAAAGCGATAACAACATCAAATTTAAAAATACACGCGAACGTTAAACCAAAAATTGAGAAGATATATTTTTGAAGTCGGTTAATAAAAAACTCATATAACGTTTGATAGGACGTATACGCTTATACATGGTGCTATGAAACGTTCGAAGTCCTTTTACTGTGATAAGCGAACGTTTGTATGCGAAAGGTGACAATAGTGACTTTGAAGATGATGGACTCTTTGGGATGAAACGATCTCCGTCTGGTCCTATCGATTTCTAAACAATAGCTGTACACTGTTGACGAAAAGTCTCTGGGAATTTTATTCGTTTATTCTTTCCAGGTAAAGTGTCTTCAAAAACCAGGATATATAAAAACCCTTATATATTTTTATCTGTATTTATCTATCTTACATATACATCATTTTAAAGAACTGTGGGTATCACTTATGATTACCGACATAATAGGTCTTGTAATAGAAAAATAAAAAAATCAATACCATACCAGATATTCATAATTTTAGGTACCTATTATTTTATTAGTTAAAAAGATAACCCCGCCCTGCAACCGCATTGAACGCGGGGAGAATCCTGATCCTTGAGGCGTACGCGACCTGCGAGCGGTGTCAGCGATGTTCCGCAGGGAATCGGCGTGGAGGGCCGTAGCCTACTGTAAAACCATCATGGTCGTCAAGGAGATGACTCCCGTTTAGCGGAAAGAAGGCACTGAGCGAAGCAAGACACGAGATGGGCTGCGGACATTTATAATCACTATCCGGTTTCCGTAAAGAAGTTGAACATCCTTTGAAGATGTCTTCTGCTTCAAAAAGAAAAGAAGAATTTAGTCAAAATGTTGCAACTTAAGGCGTGAAAGCGTAACAAACAAACTGACTTTCGCTTAGGGTTATACAAAATATATATTTTTAACTGCATTCATCTATAAATTAATTTATCTCAGTTTCGTAGATGTATCGTGCTATGTATGCAGTGGACGATCGCCCCGAAAAAGCTAACTCGTTAAAAGAAAAAAAAATAACCCCAATTCCATTAGAAATTGGAAGCGAAGTGCTGAATTTAATTATAAAATAAATTAAATGAAACTAAGGAAAACTATTTACGAAAATAAATTGGAATACTTAGCTTTTAATAAATATAGGGGGATTAAGAAAAGACGGACACGACTTTTGGGGGTGCGAAGGCGTCTCGTGAACTCCTTGATAAATATTTACACGACTGCCCAAAATAGAAATGTAATGTTTTCAGGGCTTCTGTATGTGTGTGTGGGTTTCTATATTCCAATATAACTATAAATATATATTTGGAATACAACTTTAAATATATATTTGGAATCTTTACGTTATCACAAGTTCTTTTTTTAATAATTGTTTATTTTTCAAGTTTAATTTAACAAGGATATTTCATAAATGTAATTAATGTTAGATGCAAAGTCCAACACCAACTTTGATACAAAAAAGTAATTATTATTTTTAATTGTTACGCAGCGATATTTAATTACATCGTATAATTCCAAACTTTACACAGTCTTGACACTGCAATGGCATAAAATATTTCGAAACAAAAGCCGGTGACATTATCAGTCCAATAGATTTTTAGGCTTATTCGCAAATAATATTTTACGCAGTATCATGTCATTTCAAAACAAAGCTACGAGACTTAATTTGACAATATAACAAAGAGCCATTAAAAAAACCGAACAAAAGCCACCCCATCCCTCCCGAGAGAGAAGATATTATAAGATTTATCAAAGTCAGGAATAACCCTCAACAGAAACTGTCATATCATTACCTCCCTCTCTCCTCCTCCTCAGGGAACTCAATAGGACACTTTAGCAAATTATTAAATACGATCTTTTTACTTGGCTTTGGGCAAGCCCATGTGGGTCTCCAACATAGTATGTGCCATTATATATTGGACTGCCAAGCAGCAATACTTGGTACTGCGTTTCAGTGTGAAAGATTAGAGAACCAGTTGAACTTTTTTGTGGGCCAAATGGGCCACCTAATGGTAAGTGGTCACCATTGCTTATAGCCATTGGTGCTGTGAGAAATATTATACATTTCTTATATCGCCAATACGTCACCAACCTTAGGAACTAAGGTGTTACGTCCCTTGTGCCTGTAATTATACTGGCTCACTCACCCTTAAAATTGGAACACAACAATGAGTAGTTAATAGTATAGTAGTGCTTGGCGGTAGTATATCTGATGACTGGGTGCTACCTACCCAGACACCAGCACAAAGCCCGTCTACTAAGTGATTAGAGACAAAAGGGCCGTTCCATTCCAAGGTCGATATCGTATTATCGATGGTTAATATTATTTGATGTCTACAGGTAGGTGACCTACCATCAAATAGAACATTCGTCAGTCTGACTATTTACAATAGAAAAGAAAAATAACAAAAAGTTTCTGTACACAGACCATAAAAGGATGGATATAAAATTCGACCCGCCCTTCAATATTCAGACGTGAAGTGGATTTTGTTAGCTTATGGTATAAAAGGATATTTAATTAAAAATTCGGCTTAGGGTTCCCTTTCGTGAATGGATCCTTTAATGATTTCGACTATGAATACAAAACACTTATGTTTTGAACATTTTCAGAGAATACGTAATGAAAATAACGTTATTTCCTCTTAATATACTGCATAAAGCAAACTCATACAAGACATATTATTTAAAAAAAACCCTCGCAACCTTTCCAACATTTAACTAGTAGGCCAAAATAACAAGGCAATAATGCATGCAACATTTCATATTAAATAAATTATTTAAAGTAGATGAATTAATTCATTGAGCCGACATGGCGTAGTGGTTAGAACGCGTGCATCTTAACCGATGATTGCGGGTTCAAACTCAGGCAAGCACCACTGAATTTTCATGTGCTTAATTTGTGTTTATAGTACATCTCGTGCTCGGCGGTGAAGGAAAATATCGCGAGGTAACCTGCATGTGTCTAATTTCAACGAAGTTCTGCCTCATCCACCAATTCGCATTGGAGCAGCGAGGTGGTATACGCTCCAAATCTTCTCCTCAAGGGGAGTGGAGGCCTTACCCACCAATGGGAAATTAACAGACTATTACTATTTACTGTGGATTCATTAATTAAGTTAAAATATAAGCAACACAAATTCTACTTGCAAAGTTTCTCCCTCATAGATCAACAGAAAAGTGTCCCACCACAAGTTAACAGCCTTTTATTGTGGTTCGCCTTGAAGATAAAAATCACACGACCTACTTAATATAAGTTACAATTAAGTTATGTCATAAGAATGACTAATAAAACAGAATTATGTTAAATACCAGTAAAATGTCAGACATTTCGATGTTATATTGTACATGTGATGTAAATAGTTATCCTTATATACGTCGAAGTTCGCTAAATAGTATTATTTTGAGTTAAGGCGCTTTGATTGTAAAAAATAAATGTTAAATTTTAAAGGTTTTTCTAAGTGATAATAGATGGCGTTAGTAGTTTCTTAGAGTTGTATAGAACAAAGATTATTTTCGATAAATCGACCTCACTCAACAATGACCGCTTCCTCGTCAATGGTTGACGGGCGCTCACCGGGATCCACCCGCGAACTCGACCTCGCTGCGCGACGGGTGAAGCCATCACACGGAAACACCAGATCGGGATCCGCAGTAGCTCGCCTATTGTCGAGGCTCGATCGCTCTGTGGCGTGAACCCCACCTGTTTCATACATCACAGATAATAATCTACCCAGCGACCCGTCTGTAGTTGCAGACGGCGTTGCCAACACTCTAGGGGGCCATCGCCCCCACTAGTTACCTCGGGGCCCATGCGGGCCTGCGTGGATATCTCATAAATTTCCGTTCCCACCGACTACGTTCTGTGCCGAGGTGCGATTTCATAGGAGACCCTCAGGACGAACGTCACTTTTTAGCTCGAAACGGCTCAATTTCAAGGGTGAGTCTAGTACTCGCCCCAACGTCCGGTGACGCTGTAAAGGCCAGTAGGGGTTGGCCCTACTGGCCTTTACAGCGTCACCGCACGAGCACTACCACATACATGATACAACTTCAAGCCTATAGTCTATTCCAATCAAACAATGGAATAATGATAAACATAACTAAGATTTATGTATGCCAATTTTCTAATAGCTTAAGCTACGTATATTGTGCACTGCTACCAGTTCTAGACGAATATATCTTTATTTATACGAATTCATCCTCAATTATACTTATACCTAGTAAAATGACTTCAAAAATTCCGATAACTCTTCCATCGAAGTTCAAAACTCAATTTTTTCATAATAAATATCATAGATTAAATCAAGTTTTCGACTAACGACATCGCGTCAAATTTTTTTTGAAATTTGTCCTCTTAAAGAATTATTACACAGTATAAAACCAAGTCGCTTACCGCTGTCTGTTCCTGTGTATGCTTAGATGTTTAAAATTATGCAACGGATTTTGATGCAGTTTCTTATAATAGATAGAATTATTCAAGAGGAAAGTTTATATGTATAATACATGCACAACATAGTAGAGAATCACGGATAATTTTTGAGGTGTCTAATGTGATGTCGTAAGTAACACATTTTTTTGCGCTCACATTGCAAACGCTGGCTGAAACCTACAAGATAGGTCAAAAAAATATACTACAATATTGTACACCTTCAAATAAGTTCGGGATGGTATATGTCTATCTCTTAGGGATAACACACAATAAATATTTTTTATCATATTACTTTTTACGAGAAATAATAGCTTCTTTTCGAAGCTATTTTAGGTAATATAGCATTAATCCCTATCCGATTAGGTACCTTAAATACATTGTGCATTTCATATAGATCAATATAGCCCTTACAGCATGTAATTTAAATGAATATTTTCGAAGATATTACAAATTTAAAATGCAGAGACATAGCGGTTTGTATTGTCTAACGACAAAAAGCTATGAACTTTGTATATAATGACATTCTGTAGTATATTTAGTATGAGTATTGCACCCGTGCGAAGCTGGGGCGGGTCGCTAGTAGATTATACATTAAAGTGTACGTCTGGAAGTGTTGGTTCAGTGTTCGGAGTGACATGCGTGAAAGGTAGAGTCTGTGCACTTTAAGTCAAACTAACACGACGGAATTTACTTAATAATAAAATATGTAGAGATGGTCTCTAACTTGGCATAATAATTAAATTGTATTTAAATCAAGTGAATATATTAATAATTGCCTTTTATAAAGTTAACACTAATAGTAATCTATATATTACATTGCAATGCAATTAAAAATAGTAAACTTATTTATTCAATACAGTTATGAAAATATTTCTGACGTATGTTCTTCTGAATATATTTAAACGGATATAAAATATTTTTTTAAAGAATTATATTATTACAATTTCGACCAACGGTCTCCCATTACAAGTTTTATATTTTTAGTGATAATTATAAATGAAAAGAGTTTTTTCAACGACCCTTATTTCAACGCTATGACTATTTGAATTCCGTAAAAAATTTGCTAAACCACTTCCATTTAGTAAGTCTCTGGTCACAGAACAAAGACACGTTGGAAGTAGCATAAGTAAATTATCTTTTTTTCATATTTTACAATTCTTGTTTCACGAGATTATTATAAGAGGTTAAAGTTTTTTTTTATTCGTAAGATAGGACAGACAAATGGACCTTCTGATGGTAAGTCACTACCGCCCATAGACAATGGCGCTGTAAGAAATATTAACCATCCCATACATCGCCAATGTGCCACCAACCTTGGGAACTAAGATGTTACGTCCCTTGTGCCAGTAGTTACATTGGCGCACTGACCCTTCAAACCGAAACACTACAATACGGAGAACTGCTATTGGGTGGTAGAATATCCGCTGAGTGGATGGTACCTATCCAGACCCATTTGCACAAAGCCCTACCACCAATAAAAGATTTTTCTCTTAAGTCTTTTTTCCAGAATTTTCTTAAGAAAAAGTCTACTACTAATTTAATATTGCGAATTATTTTCAGATCTGAAATATTTCTTTCCCAAATTAGAACAGGTTTTTGATCGTCAGTAAATCAGTGACAATCTTCTATCAGATATTTCAAAATTCTATGTATTCTAGGAGCACCATACATACATGTAATTAAATCGAGACTTAAAATAGGATGTTGGGAAGTGCTTGAATTTCAGTCACTGCACCAACGTGAGATAGCACCGAAGTCGTATAAAATAATTAATTACCCAAATTCAAATATGCACTGAGAACCTGGAGATCATTATTCAGTAATTAATAATGATTTTGAGCACCGGTTTCATCACATGGACTTGTAGGAACAAACATATTATTACGTTGATAATAATGTCTTTCACATTTTGTCTTGATTTTAGTCACGGTGCCCATTGAGGAACGAAAATTGTATATATAACCTGGAGAGCACTGACAAGCTTGAGACTCCAAGCAACTTAGAATTTATCGCCTCACTGCTTTCAATTTTCCCACTGCTGGGCTAAAGGCCTCCTCTCCCTTTGAGGAGAAGGCTTGGAGCATATTCCTCCACGCTGCTCCAATGCGGGTTGGCGGAATACACATGTGGCCGGATTTCGTTGAAATTAGACACATGCAGATTTCCTCACGATGTTTTCCTTCACCGCCGAGCACGAGATGAATTATAAACACAAATTAAGCACATGAAAATTCAGTGGTGCCTGCCTGGGTTTGAAACCGAAATCATCGGTTAAGATGCACGCGTTCTAACCACAGGGCCATCTCGGCTCTTCTATCGCCTAATAGTAGTTACAAATAAATTCTCTAAAGTATTCCTTTTCCTCAAACAAATATATCACGATTTTATAAAAAGATAAACACGTGTCAACGTCACGTAAACTTACAAATGGTATATCACTTCTAAACCCTTAATAGATCTGAGCTTTTGGAAACGTTAAACTTAAAAAGGCAAGGGTACGAGAGCTCAATTTACCCCCGAGGGGGCAGGTAGCACTCTTTGAAGGGCCCTTCGCAATTATTTTCATGAGGGCTTAGCGCCAGGGGACTAGAAGGGTTGTATAATTAAAATGATACGACTATTATTTCAAAGCTTTTACCGTAGAGGATACGTGAATTTTTTTTTGTATCACAATCCTTTAATGAAGAATAGTAGAGGCTGCCTGCAGTTTTAAGGATTGATTGGTACATTTGTCGAGGATTCGGATTATGGATCTTGCAGATCTTGAGTATGTTTATTCCTATAAGGAACCTACTTGCATAATTTCAAGTTTATGTTTAGGGTCTTGGCCTATTAGTAAGGCATTTTTAATATAGAAAGAAGGGAGAAACAGGGAAAAAGAAGATAGAGAAGGCCAAGAAAAAAAGGTATATTTTCCTTGATTCTAATCCTGCGTCATTTTACATTGCTAGACGGCCCATAAACCATTGCGCTTGCAATGCAGCAATTTTTAGTATTGCACTGTTTTGAAGAATGAGTGAGCCTTTCAGATAACATATTAACCATTTAGATTTAATACACTTAAAAAAAATATACCAAATATATTTGTTTTTTTTTTAAACTCAAAACATTCTTGAAGATTGTTTTTTGTTTATTTTATATATTATGTAACGAAAAACTTCATAAGATTTCGTGCCTCATTTGACAGAGCGATTCTAGATCGATACATACGCTGGTGAGCGAAACGGCTGAAGGCGACGAAATGAAATATTCAAAGGTTGAAAATTAGAAAATTATACATTTTAGAAATGTATACAAAGCTAATTAAATGAATAATTAAAATTTGCCAAACTATGTTTTAAAAGTACATACTTTTAACAATAATTTAATTCGCGTTTACATTACAAATTAATTTTTTGCAGGGTACCAAATGAAGGAATTAATATAACCATTTTTTCTAACCACTGAATAATATGCTAGATGTATTTTTTTTCTGATATCTGTAGGCGGACGAGCAAATGGGCCACTTGATGATAAGTGGTAACCACTGCCCATAGAAAATGGCGCTGTAAAAAATATTCACCATTCCTTACATCACCAATGCGCCATCAACCTTAAGAACGAGGATGTTGAGGATGAGGAAGATGTTATAAAAAAAAAAAACAATAACTTTTTTTAAATTAATTTGGTAACAACACAAATTAATTGAAAGCACTAATCACGAATCATAAGTCATAATTATGTGCTTAAAACCTTAAATCCAATTTAGTCACGCAATGATTATAATGATTAAACTTAGTCAAATGTAATCAAATCATAGCGTTCGAGGATACCGGTGAGTAGTTACGCGCTTGATCGACCACGGCTGATCGGATTTTGATACACACTGCTTAGAAAAATTGTGATATTTCAATGAAGAAGCCGAGATGGCCCAATGGTTATAACGCATACATCTCAACCGATGATTGCGGATTCAAGCCCAGGCAACTATCATTGAATTTGTATGTGCTTATTTTGTGTTTATAATTTATCTCGTGCTCGGCAGTGAACTAAAGCATGTTGAGTAAACCTTCACGTGCCTAATTTCAACGAAATTTATTGGAGCAGCATGGTGTTCATAACCTTCTTCTAAAAGAAAGAGGCGGCCTTAGCCCAGCTGTGGGAAATTTATAGGCTGTTAATGTAATGTTTTATATAGCCCTCTACGCAGTCAATATTAAAGAGTCCACACAAGTTTGTACGCCGACTCAATCATAATCCTGAGGATAGTAATACAGAGTATTGTTATCCTCAGGATTATCCTTTATTATCCTCTTGCATAATAGGACATAGTACACCATGATCGTTTGATCGTGACCACTTCTGGTGACTCGCAACCCGCGCTCGTGATTATCGAAGTCGAGCAAAATATTAACCTCTGTTACAACACGAATATTTTATTTAAAATAAAAGTTAATTACGATAAAAACATTTCGTTTTCCCGATTTAAAGATTCCGACTTAATTAGTATGTGTTACGGCCACAAGGGACCGAACCACTTAATCCCACACTTGATGGAAAAATGAATCTGAAGATAAAGCTATTACATAAATATACTTCGTTCAAGTAGGACAATTTCGAATAGTATTTTTATATGATAAAGGTGGGCGTATGAATATAAACGAATACACCTTCGTTATTTTTATAATAGATTTTACATGGCGAAGATAGACACAAGATCGTACTTTGTGGCAAGCTTTAGGGGAGGCCTATGCTGGGAAGCAAGACAATCTTGGCGAAACTGGTGTCAAATATTCAAATTTAGTATTTAAGAAACGTATTATATAAAATTGTTAAATAAAGGCTATTATTATAATTATTATTATTATTATCTATATAATAGTAGTTAATATATCAAATCAAAATATGCTTATTTCAAGTAGTCTTGGGGTGTTTTGACACATTAATGTCACAGGTGACAAGAATACATTAAAGCTGCCACTAGTTCGGTATGTAGATATTATTTTATTTTCATCAGGACAACCAACAGTAGATACAATATCACATCCAAAATAAAAATTAAATTTTATTTCAAAATTATCAAGGCAAAAGTTCTACTACTTACAGGTAGTCTTACCATGCTATATCCTATTACACAATGTATGTATTGAAAATATAAATTAATATAAGCAACAAGATAAACCATAAAATTAGAATTAAGCACAAATAAAATTCTTTATTTTTCGATTGAACTGAGGTCGACTATCGTGACACTTGTCTAAATATTTTATTTGATGGTGATGTATCGAGAAGAACCGAAAAAAAAAACTCAAAACTTTCCGATAACCAGTTATATACTCGTAGATCGTTAAATACAACAAATGTATTATTACTAATCCCAGATGGATATCAAACACTAACTCCTCATAACTCTGACTCTTTTTATCATCTAAGCAGTCCTCTATCGAGTAAAACCTCTTATATAATAAAATATAAGTTTTCATTGGCGTAAGAGTATTTGAGTAATTCTCATATAGAAGCGGACATTGCTATAACAATATTGTATTTAACTAACATAAATTTGTATTTTAAATGCTGGAACTACTGAGTTTCTTGCTGGTTCTTCGCAGTAGAATCTACACTCCGAACCGGTGGTAACTTTACTTATTATTGTTCTGTAAAACTACGATGTATGAGTGTTTGTGAAAGCCTACTTGAATAAAGTAAGTAAGCATTAAAAACATATCGATTTTGATTTTGAACACCATGCCCAAGGAAAGTAAATTGACTTTGAGTCGATGGAAACCCGGTTTAATAAGTTTTGCTATACTTCTCGTGTATGGTAAGTGATCACCACCGCCCATAGACAATGGCGCTGTAAGAAATATAAACCATTCCTTATATCACCTATGCGCCACCAACCTTGGGAACTAAGATGCTATGTCCCTTGTGCCTGTGATTACACTGGCTCACTCACCCGAAATACAACAATACTGAGTACTGTTGTTTGGCGGTAAAATATCTGATGAGTGGATGGTCCCTACCCAGATGTGCTTGCACAAAGCCCTACCACCAAGTAAAATGTTGGTCACTATTTCTATTAAAATAATGAATTTTATTATGGATAAATTATATAGTAATATCAATGTCAGAACACCAATTCTGCTAAAAACACTCGGAAGGAAATCTCAAGCTGAATTCGTAAATAGACCTAACGGCTTTATATTGATGAATATAGTTTCTATGTCTACCTATCTATTTTAACCCTTAGTTAAATGCCGTAGCCGAGATGGCCTAATGTTTAGAACGCTTGCATCTTATCCGATGATTTCGGGTTCAAACCCAGGCAGGCACCACTGAAATTTCATGTGCTTAATTTGTGTTTATAATTCATCTCGCGATCGGCGGTGAAGGAAACCTACATGTGTCTAATTTCAACGAAATTCTGCCACATGTGTATTCCACTATCGCATTGGAGCAGCGTGGTAGAATATGCTCCAAACCTTCTCCTCACAGATAGAGGGAGGCCTTATCCCAGCAGTGGGAAATTTACAGGCTGTTAATGTAAATGCCACAGGTCATGATAATAAGCGTATATGTAAATATACAACGGTTTGCGAAATGTTTTAATAGCATTGAACACCCTGTCCAGGGAGGATGTATTAACTTCGTGAAGTCGAAAACGTAGCGTAACAAGTTTATCTGTTCTCGTGTTTATACGATGTTTGTCATTGTTTCTAACAAACTATCATGGAACAGTGACGCTTTAAAACCATCTTTGAATATTTGATGTAGTTCTTATTTCAGTGAAACTGTTTTTGAAGTTGAACTTTATTAACATGGATTTTTTTGTAATACTAATCCCAGGATATTTTTTACAAAAAATGCATTTAGGATACATATATAACGCATAGAGACTTTTAACACTGACTTTCCAAACAAAAAAGAGTGACCAGGTAGGTGAAGCTATCTGTAAAGATACGCCCGGGCATGAAGGGTAACCTCAATACGTAAACCAACCTAACCTGGCCAGGTAGCCCCCGTATTTCTATACTAACATATAACAATTATACATATAACTTTATCTGAAACGCGATGCATCTTCTGGTAAAAGTTTTATGTATAGTAGTTCTTTAGTTAGGCAATACAAAGACGTTTTCTCAAAAATTAGTACAGCGTTACCATTGCCTACATTTATTACGACATTTCAAATTAATTTATTATTATTTTGACTGAAACGAAAAAGTAAAGTATTGTTACATTTCTACAAATGAATTGTTTTTTAAAATTTAGCTTGGATTTTTATCTGCTAAGCTAAATGTCAGTACCATCGTTCCCTTAATAACATATCCAACACCAACAATAATAATAACCTTATAATCACAACTTATTTCACCTTAAACTGGTATCACTTGAGCCATATCTGACTCGGGTACAGACAGTGCGCTCTGAAACACGCCAATATCCTGTCGCTGTATTTAAAATTTTATTTTTGACGTGAAACTTCTTTGATCGCTCCTAAATAGGTGCTCGATAATTGAGGGTAAAATATTTAATACTCACGTCACGTTTAGAAATATTTCGTTACATGAAAGAGAAAAAAGTTATGACGTAGAAAGATAGAAACGAGAGCTATATTCTTCGATCACGTGTTTGTCTGTTTCTCTTTGAAGTTCGATTGTATTTCTGTCCGTGTGTCAGAGACGAGCGGGCGATGTCGGACTAATCATAGTAGGGTAGAGAGCTAATTGCCGCCTTGCAAACCGCTCTTAAGAATTTACCTCACCTGTCGGTAGCCGCCCGCAAAGGAAATTCGCCCTTTTCGTTATAAAAATAGAAACGAATTTGCTTACGATTTGTTAAATCAAAACTAATATATCGAAAACAATCACTGAACATTACTACTGTAAACTTAATGTTCCGAAGCAGGGCTCGAGGAGGCTTGGAGCTTCCAGCACGCTGCTTCAATGCGGATTGTTATATTCTATAAGTAAAGATGTGCTTAACTGCTTAAAATTTTAAGCGAACTTATTAAATTTTTTTATAAGTCACTTTTAATAACTTCTTATTTGCTTAAGTGGTTTTTTAAAACTTTAAGTTATACGTGTGTTTGTTTAACAAAATTTATGGTATATGAGTGGCTGTAGAACGTAATACCTTTGCGTATTCAAGAGGAAACGAGTGTATTAAAAAGAAATAATAGTTTTTGTTATCGTCCACGACAATTTCAATGAAGTAATGAAGTATCTTAAACTGAACTCGTACTCTGCAGGATTAGGATTCATTCTATCACAAATATGCAATGCAGCAATACACATTTAAGACATTACATCCCCTCTGATACTCTTGATACGAGATCTTGAAAGATGCCAAGATAACTGTTTTATAATAATAATAAATAAAAATAAGTATTGGACAACATGATATAATCAGAAGTTACGACGGTACCACAAATACCCAGACCCAAGACAACACCGAAAACTAATGAACCTTTTCTAGATCGACTCGGCCGGGAATCGAACCCGGGACCTCGGATAGGCGTACCCATGAAAACCGTTGTACACACTACTCGACTACGGAGGTCGTCAAGATCTTGATAAGAGATATTGAGAGACGCCAACATGTTTTGATTTTAAATGTTGGTTGAGGTTTCCCACAGTAGTTTACTGTGACGACTTTCGACAAAAAATATGTATATTCGGCGATAATGAGCACGAGGTTTCTTTGAAAAAATCCGACTCTCGTTATTAGAATTCCTTCTAGAATCGATATCATTAGAATTTATAATTTCAATGAAAGTTTTATATCCTGTACTAATTTTATATGACAATACAAGCATGCAAAAGTTATAACAATTCGAATACCGCGCGAAAATTATATCGAAAATCAGCAAGCGATGCGTCCTACGATACAGAAAAACCGTTACTAACGTATAATTAACATACGTTACTAACTTAATAAGTTACTAACAGAGAATTAACCGGGATAAATTATCATCATCATCAGCCCACATTCGTGCACTGCTGCCAGCCGTCTTGGGCAAATCGTCACTCCACCGTGCCTCAGGACGTCCTACACTACGTTTGCCGAGACGCGGTCTCCACTCTAGAACACGTTTTCCCCAACGGTTATCGGTTCTACGACAAATATGGCCGGCCCACTGCCACTTCAGCTTACTAATCCGGTGGGCTGTGTCGATAACTTTGGTTCTTTGACGGATCACCTCATTTCTGATGCGATCCCTCAGAGAGACTGCGAGCATAGCCCTTTCCATAGCACGCTGAGCGTCTTTAACCCGGTGGACCAGCTTATAAATTATATAAGTCGACTATTATAAATGTCATATGCATATGACGTCGAGACATATTTAACATGGTAGGCATATTTTGTCTGTCATATTTCGACAACATTCTGAGAAAAAACGATTTAAAATTAAAATTTAAATAGCAAATAAGCAGATAATTATGCGGATAAATTATGAAAGTCGACTTATTCGAGTATCTTATATGACATCGAGACCTTTTTAACATGGTAGACTTATTTTGTCTAGACGAAATTCTAAGAAATAACGATTTAAAAATCGGTTTAAAAAGCAAATATGTAGATAATTTTTCTGATAAATACGAAAGTTGACTCACATGACATCAAGACATTTTTAACATGATAGGTTTATTACTACAAACGAGAACTCGAAATAGGCCTTAACCTATAAAAAATCGTACTCAATTTTAAATCTTAGTTCGTTGTATTTAGGTGGTTTGCATGTCTTAGAACTAAATTCGTAGTCAATCGATTCAAGTTTTAATTTCAAGCAAATAACAAACAAATAAGTGCTTAAGAAAACGAACGTGTTTAAGTGATTATTTTAAATAACAGAGATATACTAAATGTTTATCGTTTAAACGATCATCTCTAACTATAAGTCTCATCGCGTTGGTGTTATTTGTTTCACCACCAAGAATGGGATGAATTAAAACATTGGCCATTTTGGCCGTTATAGCATTTTTACTTTATTGATGACTAGTTGTCGATCGCAGGTTCGCTCGAATAGGAGTTGGTCGCTAGGCTTAAAAAGCCTATGTCATGTCATGACTTAAGCTTGCTTAACAGTTTAACAAATTCGGTACAGTATTTTGACGCTTAAATCGTGACGCAGACAGAATTACTTTCGCATTTATGATTAATATCATATTATTATATATTAATGTATAGATTACTAATTATCGGAAATTCGCGAATTCATACACAATGACGTATTAAACTCAATCGGACGAATGCTAAACTAATGCATACGACAACAAAATATGAGCACTCATTTCTATTTGACTTTCTTATGAGTAAATCATTTTATTATACCGGATAAAGTTTTGTCAACTGTGTATCTAACCCATACTATAGAGGCGTGGTGGAATGAACTCCAAACTTCAAAAGTCCTTTAAACGTTTGCTTAGTGGTACTTACTATGGCAATACTTTGTTTTTGTGTTCCGGTTTGAATGGTGAGTGAGCCAGTGTAACAGTGTAGCATAAGGGACTTAACATCTTAGCTCCCATGATTGGTGGCGCGTTGGCGATGTAAGGTATCGTGACCACTTACTATCGGCCTATCAAAATCAAAATAAACTTTATTCAAGTAGGCTTTTACAAGCACTTTTGAATCGTCATTTAACAAGCTATTTAAAGTAAAGCGAACACCGGTTCGCAATGTAGATTCTACCGAGAAGAACCGGCAAGAAACTCAGTAGTTACTCTTTTTCAATAACTAATTTGCCCGTCCACCTATAAATAAATAATCACAAAGAACAAACATAGGGGAGGAGGGCGAAGAGAGGAGGTTATCGCAGTTAGACAGTCCCAGGCTATTAATTTATATTACTTTTGTTTGAATTATACAATTAGCAGACGAATATAGGGTAACTGACAAATGCATGAGGCGAGCATGATTTATTCTTCGTTTTAGTCGAGTACACGGAGTTTATTAATTTCTCCGTGCTGCTCGTGTGTCGGCGGCCTAATTGAATGAAGCCACGTCACAAGAGACTGAGAACGCAATGATTACTGACGTTATTAACTTGCTTTCACTTTGATTAGTTAAGGAGTCAGAGATCAAAAATATACATTTTTTTTTATCATTTTTTTTAAAGTGGGTTTTTTATTTAAGAAAATGAATGCAACCCTCATAGTGCTTGCAAAACATTCAACTTAATACATGTTTAATTACATCTATTTTTAAGAAGACCATCCACTAGTTTGTATAAAGCCTGCGCTGGTTTTGAAGTAGGGTCAGCTAGGACGCTATTACATGCCCCCACCTCCCTGCAATAATTGATTAAGCGTAAAATATATTCTATCAGCCTTCTATGATGTTACATCTACTGAAATTAGGTGTAAGTGTTTTACCCATAAGAAAACCAAAGTTATTCAATGGAATGTGACCGGAACGGAGCCGAAGAGTTGTGATAATTGAAGATCTGAAGGCTGATAAGAGATCTTTGTAAAACATTTATTGGCGTTTCTTGGACTCGTATGCCGTGACGGGAAACCGCAAAACGCTTTTTAAATGTTTTTTATAAATATATTTAGAAAGGAGACAATAATGTCGCAAGTAACGGAGCGATATAGATCAACGAAAACAAAACCGAAAGAGGTTCTGAAACTAAAGAAATCTTATTATGAAGAATCGGATATATAGATATCAAAGATATGATGTACCTATATATATATATATATATATATATATATTAGTATAGACTAATATTATAAATGCGAAAGTAACTCTGTCTGTCTGTTACGACTTATCTTGTAACGGCTACGGCCGTTTTCAATTACCATCCTATCTCTAATTTCAGTAACAAAAGATCCAAATCTGTTCTTTTGCATCGACGGTTAGCGTTCCCTATCGAAACTAACCATCTGTCGTCGGGAGGACGGATAGCTTACTAGAGATAGGAACACTCATACAAATCGTACTTACCAGCATTCCAAAAACAGTTTTAAGTCACTTTGAGATAGACACAGCTATCCCTACAAAAATCATTCGCTTATCTGTCAAAATCGACCGATAACTTTAGTTTTTCGAAAATAAAGTCTGCGTAATTTGTATTAATTATGGATTATTATAGCAGTAACAGGGAAAAGGAATTATTTCGAATGGTATGATGCAGACAGTGATAGTCATACCGATATCGTACGGTCACAGAAAGAGTATAAGCCACTTGCGAATTTTATGACTAAATCAAATCATCACGAATTTGCACATAGATCTGGACTGAATGAAAGTGTTGAATTTAAAAATTCAATACAACCCTATTTGAGTGTAAAAAAGCGATATTACTTTTGTCATACTAATTTCCTTACATTTATGTCAGAAGTCAATAATATTTCAACTTTTTTCAGAAGTCATGGTGTATCCCTTTCGTCAGATACTTTGGCACTACAGATTCCATGCATTGGATACGATTTACAAACAGACCAAACCGCCGAAAGCAAAGTTGGTACTGTCAAAACGTTTTGTTTCATTATTGACTTCGCTAAAAAGTATAGCAAATCAAACGAAACAAATCTATTTATTTATTGATACTTTATTTGTATTTAAAATAATATATTACTGTATTTGATATAATAAGCCTGATGGGATTGGGCGAAAATAAGTGAAAATCATATTAGTATACTGCGATTTATTTAATAATCCAGACAGCACATGACATGGTGACAACAGTTGACACAAGAGAGAGAATCATAGAGTAATACGACCGAACAGAAAAGTCAATAAAGCGACATAGACACTGGCTCCAACTAGTGTGCCACGTAGACAACTACGACAATTTATATTAATTGGTTTATACTAGTTCTAACAAAGCCAATTAAATAATACTAAAACAAGTTTTGAGTTTAACATGTCGTAGTTAGTAAAACGCAACGTTCATAAAAGCTTAGATATGTGAGACGGAAAAGTAATCTGTCATTGGTAAAAGATAGATAACACTTATCCTTGATTGTGAAACGAAAATTAAAAGTTGATAATTTCTAACTGATAATCGGAGATCTATTCATAATGTAAGATGGGTTATTGAAAACGGTCTTTAATCGCTGAACCGATTTGATGAAATTTGGTATGACGTAAGACAAATAAAGAAAAAAAAAAATAACATGCTTTTTTATACCTAAAATCAAAATGTTATGACCGACCCTCTACCAAGTAATGCCACGCGCAAAAGATATACATGTATTTTAATAAACAATACACAAACCACTAATGAAAATAAAAATATTTATAATTTTATTCGTGTCCCGGTACAATTTTTCTCCGCAGATTTTACAATAATACAATAGATTTCATTTTTATAGTTAATTCATCGATTTTAAATAATTATTTACTTATCAAAGAGCACCTAAAAGCTTTGCACAAAATACGTTACACTCTTGTACTATATTTAAGCTTTGTCACAGACTAGTACAGATCAGAATGATGGTTCAACGATTCATGAAATAATTCATAGAATATCATTTATTAAATGTAGGAAACGAATAAACTTTACACGTATACATTGAATAATACTATACAGAACAGAACAGAACCGAATAAATTGTAATTTTACTTGGTGGTAGGGCTTTGTGCAAGCCCGTCTGGGTAGGTACCACCTACTCATCAGATATTCTACTGCCAAATAACAGTACACTGTATTGTTGTGTTCCGGTTAGAAGGGTGAGTGAGCCATTGTAATCACAGGCACAAGGGACATAACACCTTAGTTCCCAAGGTTGGTGGCGCATAGGTGATGTAAGGAATGGTTAATATTTCTTACAGCGCCTTTGTCTATGGGCGGTGGTGACCACTTACCATTAGGTGGCCCATATGCTCGTCCGCCAACCAAGGCCATAAAAAAAAAATACTATTGACACCTTACATGCGGTGTTATATTGTGATGTCATTTTATATAAATTAGAATTACCTTTATTTACATAAGGATTATTAACGCATCAAGCCTCAAAAATCAATATAAAGAATTAGAACTTGCTTGGTATCAAATACTGACATTTATCACAACGAGTAATTGTAAGGTCACCATTACTAGAATATATTTCTTAGATCGTCTTAGAATTTAATGTCACTTGCTTTATTTATCCAAAACAAAGGATTATTAAAGTCATGCCTACATAATTAAACTCACTGTCCCCACAAGTACAAATTGATCGTATTCCAAAAACTAGAAAAACTGATAACATCCAAGTAGCTGATTTTTCCTAATCCGTAACTAAGAACATATTCAGTCAAGTCACCTATCAATAAAAAAAGAACAATAAAAATCGGTTACTTCGTTTACTATGCGACGCCACATATGCGATAACACACATGCACATATTGAAATTATAACATCCCTTTGAGTCGAGGCTAAAATTGAATTCATAATTATACTGTAATTTGTACTCTATAACGCGACGCAATCAAAACGCCAAACGACATAACTACTGTATTCCATTTGTGCGTTATGAACGAGGTTACCGAATAACAACGTATAGTTTATAGGACAGGGTACTTTTTATTTAATTTAAAAAAAAAAAAACACTTGTTGGTTGGGCTTTGTGCAAAGCCGTTTGAGTAGGTACCACCCACTCATCAGATATTCTACCGCCAAATAACAGTACTCTGTATTGTTGTGTTCCGGTTAGGAGGGTGAGTGAGCCAGTGTAATCACACGCACAAGGGACTTAACATCTTAGTTCCGAAGGTTGGTGGCGCATTGGTGATGTAAGGAATGGTTAATATTTCTTACAGCCTGTCTATGGGCGGTGGTGACCACTTACCATCAGGTGGCCAAAAAAACACATTTTGTACACAACGTTTTCCTATAATTATATACAACTACTACTAATTTATATATTTGTCGGAGAATCATTGCGTCGCTATATTTGGCTATGGCAACACTGATTGTGATAATTGTAACAATAAAATAATCAGGGCTGTTTAACTGGTCTCGAAACTCCAAACTTCGGTTAAAATACACATTCTTTACATGAACATAATGAAATCAATGTTTCTGGAAATAGGGACAGTATCCCCGCTGTCCGACGCTTGCTCCTAATTTGATAACTGTTTGTTTAAGGTTGCGCTGATGAAGGATTTGTCTACGCACATAGTGGATGCTGTGTTTCATACTCGCCTTACTTAATACGAACACATCAAACCTTATAATTGTTTGCTTATACAATTCGCTGACGGTTACTTATAAACGTGTTTAACTTAGAACTCAACGTTAAGGGTTAAATAGTTTAGAATTAATTAGTACTAGTATAACTCGCTGCTTCGCGCGAGTTGAGGAGGGAGGGGGGCGCTACAAACTTTTGCATTTATATATTTTTTTAATTAGTAAGGACTAAGGTGTATATGGTTTTGACACATTAGAAAAAAATAATGAACATATTTGGAACGCGAAAATTTTTTGAACCTTTGCTTGTTTTTTTTATATATACATATATACTTTTTACGCGAATCAAGATTGCCTCGTTAGTCTAGTAGCCGATTCTTTTGGATTATGAGAGTGAAGGGATAAAGAATAAAAGTATGTTAGCGCACTGTCAAATGGAAACACAGTGAAAATATACAGGGGGGAGGAGGAGAGGTGCATGGCATAGTTTGTCCAGATTAATATGCAATTATAAACTCCATATTATATCTTATTATTCCTCCAATATTTATTTATGAAACAATTTTAAAATTATACTCTAGAGTGGACTGTCACACCAAAAAAAGGAACCTAAAAAGATGTCATGCCGGGCTGACAGACATTCTACAAGATTAGGCTTCCTCTCCATTTTGAGGAGAAGGTTTGAAGCTTATTCCACTAAACTGTTCAAATGCAGGTTGGTAGATAAACATGTGACAGATTTCAGTGAAATTAAACCCTTGCAATTTTTCTCGCAATGTTTTCCCTCACCACTGAGCACAAACGAATTATAAACGATAATGATGCTTCCCTGGGTTAAACCCGCAGTCGGTTAAGATTAGCCCAGCTCATTGCTTAGACGAACTATACCTTGTTTATGAGTAGTATGTTAATTGTATTGTATAATGTAGTATGTTGACTGCATCATTGTATTGGTATTTAGCTAATAAGACCAAATATCCCAATTTATTGGGTTCAAACGGGTCGACCCAATACAAAGCTTCAGTTAACTAATTGTCAGAAATGCTACCATACCCGTTCCTCAAAAAATATTTAAAAGCCGTTTGCCTTGAGCCTCTTCAGTCGTGTTGCATGTGCCCTAGTTGAGGTAAAAAATAGTCCACTTTTTTTATGGCATAGGTGGCAAACGAGCAGGAGGCTCACCTGATGGAAAGTGACTACCACCGCCCATGGACATCTGGAACACCGGGGGGCTTGCAGGTGCGTTGCCGGCCTTTCAGGAAAGAGTGCGCTCTTTTCTTAAAGGTTCCCAAGTCTTGTGTTTACACACACACATCTGTGCACTTTAATAAGTCCTCTTCATTTGTCTCGTCACCCTGGAAAATGGTCAGTCAATAATAATCAACAAAAATGGCAACTACGATGTTTTTGCGATTTTTTATTAATAATTAAACAACCAAACTCTTGCATCACAAAAGATTTAATTATACGATATGAAATTAATTTAATAATCATTTACCGATAATAGAAATACTATAATAAAAATACCGATTTATAAATCAAGGCAACGTAAAATGTAATTAACGGTTATATTTAGAAAGCCTAATAAGCGAGCGTTACCAATCAAATTGAATGAAGTTAATGAAAATGTATATACATATGTATGAATAAGTTATGTATGAGTAAGTTACGTGGGAAATGTTCGTGAATTGTTTTTTATTAAAATCTACTGCGATGACACTTCAATTAAAATGTTTTATTTCTATATGTTATATGTAGCCAACATTATAAAAGAACTGTATCAAATAGTAATAATATCACTTGATGGTAGGGCTTTGTGCAAGCCCGTCTGGGTAGGTACCACCCACTTATCAGATATTCTACTGCCAAATAACAGTACACTGTATTGTTGTGTTCCGGTTAGAAGGGTGAGTGAGCCAGTGTAATCACAGGCACAAGGGACATAACATCTTAGTTCCCAAGGTTGGTGGCGCATAGGTGATGTAAGGAATGGTTAATATTTCTTACAGCGCCTTTGTATATGGGCGGTGGTGACCACTTACCATCAGGTGGCCCATATGCTCGTCCGCCAACGAATGCCATAAAAAAAAATAGACTAAAATTGAAATTATTTTTGGTACATTTAGTTTATCGTTTTTATCTGTTATCATAAACAGATATACCATTGAGTAACTGATGGTAAGTAGTCACCAGCGTTCAGAAAAATTGACTTTATATAGTGGTACATCGCCCACACGCAACCAACCTTGGGAAATAAGATGTTATGTTCCTTTTGCCCGTAGTTATACCTTCCTTACCTTGCCTAGCTTTCACGTACCTAATAGTTAAGGATAGTTAAGTTCAGTTACTGTCCGATATTTGCTGGGTCCGTGAAAAGAAGCTTGAGCGACTTCCAACCATTCAGCTAGTTCAACATTTTTTTATTTAACTTTCCACTAAACTTCAACTTCTCTCAGAAGTTCAACTAATGGGGCAACAACTCGCACCATGCAAATGCAACTTCTACAAAAACTTCTAAAATAGGTATTATTTCGTATAAAATAAAGTAGTTTTATTTGTTCTATTAAGTTGTTTACTATTGTATGTACAAAGTGCGTTATAAACTTTCAACTCGAGGGAAGTCATTCTTATTTTTGTTTTGTCTCATATTTCGACATGATTCAGGAATATTCTCGATGGTGTATAATAGCGATATAAAATGATGCATTCTGTTTTGGGGTTTTCAGTTTACTTTTGAAAACGATTGGAATATCATCTTTGCTTTGCCGTCTGGATATGTATCACCCAGTAATTAGATATTCTTCCGCCGAATACTAGTACTCAGAATTGTTGTGTTCGGTTCGAAGAGTGAGTGAGTCAGTGTTACTACAGGCACACATTACATCTTGGTTTCCAAGTGTGGTGGCGCATTAAGGAAGAAATGGTTAATATTTATTACAGCGCGTATTACGCGCGTTGTTGAGCATTTACCATCGGGTGGCCCATATCGGAAAAATACTCTAGACCTCTGTAAACAACTTAGTCATTTTTGTAAGGACTTTTATTTTGTGTACGGTGCAAATATATCACATATTATATTAACCGACGTCACGTGTGTTATGTATGCGACCACCCTATGGAGGTACATTAGGACATCGCGTTCGCCGAGACCACCGACGACGGCCCGGTACCAGCAACCCTTGCGCAACATCACGCCGCCCATCAACGGACCACACCGATCTTTCTTTATAATTTCTGTGTCTCTTAGAATTAAGAAAAGTATTAACATAAATAATATTATAATATAAATAATATAATAATTGGTTCTGAGGGCATTCTGTGTTACAACCTCAACACATGAAGTAGTCTAATTAAATTAGTATTAATATTTGCAAAATAAGTTTGTGAATTAAAATAAATTCACTTTTAAAGTACTTTCGGTTTTTTTTAAGTCCTTCGGCTGCGAACGACGTAATTCGTGATTACCCAAATCAAATTGTTACGATGATATAATCAATATATCATATAATACCGGCAATGTTGTCGCTAAAATCCTCTATTATAATATGCAATCGTGATGCAAACTATTACGTACAACAAGATAAGCACGTTATCGGATTTTGTACACGGCTCATTAGCGCTGATAGCATACCGTGATGCTGCGAACTGATCTACTTAGCTGTTACATATCCTGGAAGGATGTATAGGATGAAAGTAATGGTTTTAATCCGGGAGTAAGTAGATAGTAAGTATATTGAACTCGGTGGAAAATGACGCGGCTTTTGAACCTTACGTAACGTATCGAAACAGACTGTTGATGGCCCACTGCTGGGCTTAAGCCTCCTCTCTCTTTTGAGGTTTTGTGTCTTCGCTACCACGCTGCTCCAATGTGGGATACACATGTGACAGAATTTCATTGAAATTAGATACATGCCTGCCTTGTTTCCTCACGATGTTTTCCTTCAATGTTGAGCAAGAGATGAATTATGAAACGCCAATTAAGTACATTAAAAATCAGTGGTACTTGTCTGGGTTTGTACCCGAACTGGCTCATCTCGACGTCGTTATTACGTTGCTGAATATTGGTGTATTAAAAACTTGTTGAGTACTACAAACATTACCTGGAAATTTCAAATAACATAAGTGATAACAATGCCCACTCTGCCAACTAAACCAAATGTCCCGAATGGCCTGAGTGGGACAAAATTGGAAGAAACCATTGTATTACTTGGTATATATTTTATGCCACTAAATTCACAATTACTTGGTAAAATTGTTATTTGAAAGTAGGGTCTTGTTATTTCGCCCTTGTGAATTCGGAAGTGTAAACAATCCAAAAAACAAAAGATTTAGGGTCATCAGTTTTTATGTTGTTGGCATAAAGTATGTTACGACAAAACATTTTCAAACTTTCTTCGATATATTTTCGATATTTATAATCACTTAAATTAGATAACAGACCGCTCGCGTACTTTAACGTGTAAAAGCAATAAATTTGCTACTTATAAAGAAAATAAAGTCAAAGTCATAATTGATCAAACTAATATTAAAATTTTCAGCATAATACGTATACTTGAATGAGTCAAGTACCGCTTTTATGAAAACACTGTAATTCTTGGTTCTAATTTAAATAAGAAGAAAATAACATCTTTATTTGAATTTGCTTAATGGATCAGGGACTCATGTTCAGGAACAGCTCAAACAGTCTTGAACATATATACATAAATTAGCAGCCTGTAAATTTCCCACTGCTGGGCTAAGGCCTCCTCTCCCTCTGAGGAGAAGGTTTGGAGCATATTCCACCACGCTGCTCCAATGCGGGTAGGTGGAATACACATGTGGCAGAATTTCGTTGAAATTAGACACATGTAGGTTTCCTCACGATGTTTTCCTCCATATAATTATATATATCACTCGTTGTTGGCGATAAACACAGTCAATATGTTCCACATTTACAAAGTAGGTAGCGCTTTGCGTAGTTGAATCGCGCAAACGGTTCTCATTTGTTAGATCTTAAAAGGCCAACGGATAAGCTTCTTTAGAGTCTATTCCCAAGTTTACAGCGAAGGGTAGCAAGTTAATAAAATAAATCCAGTTTAAATTAATAGAACATATCATGAGATATGTGTAACAAAAATACAAATATAATGTAAAAAACTAAAATAAAAGCTATCTGCACAGATTATACACGTGGCAAAATAAATGTTATCCGATATATTTTTTTAAAGTAATGCTAATTGTATATACCTATTATAATAAATTTAGTTTTGAATCGCTGAGTTTCTTTCGCCGGTTCTTCTCAGATCCGAGGTGTTAGATTCCGAACCGGTGGTAGAATTTTGACTATCAATAAGAAATGTAAACAATTCTATATTAAATAAAGATTTTTGACTTTGAAAAAAATAATACAAATATGTATTTTTATTGTGTGTGTAACTTTTGGATCGCTAACTGACTAGGGTGGTGGTGCGAGTCACCATTGAGGTATTTATTGGTGTGTATTGGTGTGTTTTGGATCGCGCGCGTATTAATAATAATTAAAATTTAAATTTGTATTTTTAAATATTTTGGTTAAAAATTTGTCTCTATAAGAAATACCAAGAATTATAAACAATACATGATATCCAGTATAATATGAAACCTTAAAGAAAATTTCGTGTTAAATTATTCACGCTGAGTTTTCCGCAGAAATTCATGTCCTATCATAGAGTATGAGAATATACAAAACAAAGAACGTAGTCGAAATTTTGTCGCCACGCTGGCGATAATCAGGCAAATCCTATTCAACTTGGTCCATACGACCTTATTAAACAACGTTTACCAAAATAATTTATATTGTTCATCATAAGATCGTTTTAATCCTAAGAAGGTATATATTATCAGTAGATAGTATGCTAGATATGTGTGAACTTAGCAGATCATTGTCCAGCAGATCCAAATTAAATGTGAGTTCTGTTAGCATGGAGCTGAGTTTATTTTATTCCGGATACTTTTTAGAAATACTTCCGGCACTTTTACAGTGAAATTTGTCGATTTTTTTTTGTGGGAACTAAAAAAGTGCAAAAAACGTGAATAACCATTTAAATCGTTTGGAAACATTTTTAAGGGCTGACCCTTTTTACAAATCAGTATCAGAACTGCAACATGAACTCGTCCCGAGTCTAGAACTTGCGTTTAAGACCCAGCAGATCATGGTACAATAATGCTGGATTCGATTTAAGAAGGGTAGGAATTTTACTCGTGAACATTACTTTTGAAAACCAATACCTACTCACTTCTCACTGCCCAAGTCTTTCGAGAGCGGTGTCCTACCTTCCTTCGGCAACTCTGTTGTCATTAACTCGCGTCGTTGTTAAAGCTGTTCAAGAGCCACTCTAGTCTCGCCTTGGCTAAGATCTAAAGGCTTCTCGTAGTAATGGTGCGTTGGAGTGCACGCTGGTCGTCTACATTGATCCCCGCTGGTTAATTTCAGGACAAGTTAAACAACATTTTACTGAGTTCTACGACGCTAGTAATAAGATCTAAGTTGACCAGAAAACCGACAAAATCTTGTGATAATTGATCACCTTCGCAGAACTGACTCCAGGATTATAGTTTTCTATCCATTTCTTCGAATTTCTGCTAATCGTATTATCTGCCAGTTAATGTGACTTAACTCTATTTCAAATTCAGCAAGATGATGGTCCACCCATATCGTTAATCAATCATCTTAGTTTTCTGAAAAATTGGCAGCTTTCCTTAGTGCCACCGGACTAGTGAGATAAACTCAAGTTAAGGTCAGGTTGAGATGTGTATTGAAATGATTTCTGACATCTATTACATCTCCCACGGAAAGAGATGGGGGAGTGCTATTATAAATCGTCTATATTAACTCTACGCGATAACACGCTAGTTAAATTATATTATCATAGGCACACAAACAATCACTAATGTTTTTTTTTTCCTTTCTAACGTAAAAGAGTAGATAACTTGTGCGTTTCTTGCCAGTGCTTCTCAGTAGAATCTACATTCCGAATCGGAGGTAACTGCTTAATTCGATAGGTACTATAACATGACGATTCAAAGGTGATTTTATGATTGTACTCAATTATAGAATACTTTGATTTCTTGCACATTATTTTTCTAACATTGTTCATAGAGTCACAGATTTCCATATTTATCTTCTAAAATAAAAAGTGCGTCACAAAAACAACATAATCAAACTTTTTTTTTTCTGCCAATGTTTCCATTCAAAGCGAAGTTTTTCATTAAATATATCACCGACCAATTTGCATGCATTATTTGCATTATTTAGTAAGTCGCGGCGTGCGAGCGAATCCAAATCCGAATATTATGCAAATTTTGGTCCCTTTTCAAGGCTCTCTCGCTTGATACGAGAACATTCGTCACGGAAACAAGCGAGGAAGTGTTGGGAGTAAACTTCTGAAAATATCAAATTTACACTTAATTAAAATAAGCTGGACATACATACATAAGCAGCCCGTAAATGTCCCACTGCTGGGATAAAGGCCTCCTCTCCCTTTGAGGAGAAGGTGTGGAGCATTTTCCACCACGCTGCTCCAATGCGGGTTGGCGGAATACACATGTGACTGAATTTCGTTGAAATTAGACACATGCAGGTTTCCTCACGATGTTTTCCTTCACCGCCGAGCACGAGATGAATTATAAACACAAATTAAGCACATGAAATTTCAGTGGTGCCTGCCTGGGTTTGAACCCGAAATCATCGGTTAAGATGCACGCGTTCTAACCACTGGGCCATCTCGGCAATAAGCTGGACAATCTCATTTATATTGAGAACCTACCAAATTGATAGTTATTATATCAAATATAATTCTACCAAGTTCTAGTTTGAAGATTGAATAAATCAGTTAAACTTAGTTTCCATAGTTGGTGGTGCTCTGGCAATGTAAGGGTAAATTTTTCTTACAGTACCAATTTCTACGCGCAATAATCCAATTGCCAATAGCGTCACTATTTCAAATTACAAATACAAAGTATTGGTGTTTGGTGTTAAAATATTTAATTACAATAGTGGGGTATCTATCCAGACGGGCTTGCACGAAGTCTTCTACCAAGTAAGCTCATGTGTGTACACTCTGGACTACATGAATACGCAAAGTTTGTCATAATATTATTCACAAGACGAGAAAAACAAACTCCGTTTTATTAACATTAAATTTCAGAATATAAGACAATATTTACGGAATAAACTTAGCGGTCTTTCAAATTAACATGAATGAACAAATTTTCAATATAATTTTATCATAAATTAACAACGATATGTATAACAAAACATCACGGAACGACCGTTCTGACCGAAGCCCTCAAGATTTAAGACTTGCTTGTAACGTTTAAACATTATCTATTACAAGCTCTAATTCGTTGAGATAAGGTATATTATTGTTTGAGAGATGATAAGCTCAGGAGACCAAATTAGCATAATACTCGTTTATGGACGGACGACTGCTTTCGGATGTTCATATTAAATGTTACGGTCTAAAAGTAATAATTATGGAAATTCGATGCCAGTTTATTGCTCCTTGCGAATAATTGAGACTAGTATTTCAGCTTTGAAAGTCACCACATAGCTGAAGGGAGACAGTTATTTTAATTATATTCTTGCGAGTTATATTAGCATTCAAATGATTGCTCGACTCGTGATGCGGAGCATCAGAATACTTTACGACTGAACCATATTCAACCCTGTTTTTTTTTTAATTTTTAATATAGGCTTTAAGGAAATGAGAAACCGTTTTACGCAGTTTCTACTCTTCTCGGTAAAAACTATATTCCGAACCGATGGTAGTTCTTTTATATTAACTTGTTAAATAATGTTTCGAGTGTACATGTTTTTAAGAAAATATTTGATAAAGTATATTTTATTATTAAACAAACAGCAAAACAATAATAACTAGTAGACTGAAGTGGCAGTGGGCTGGTCACGTATGTCGAAGGACGAAGGACCGATGGCCGATGGAGTAGACAAGTACTAAAGTGGAGACCACAGATCCTCAAAAGAACTTGAAGGTGATGGTGAATCCGAGCACCCCAGCCCGTAAACCGGAGCAGGTAAATAATATGTCCGAGGTGAATTACCTCGTGAGGAAACCTGCATGAATCACTCTCGTATTAGAGCAGTGTGCACCACGGTCCAAACCTTATTCTTAAAAAAGGGGTTTGATAAGCAGTGTACCATTTTGCTTTAGGGTGACGCTGCGGATATTAAAAGGATTTTCATACGACAAAAAAGAGCTATCCGGTCTTATAACCTTCAAGCTCGAGACTCCCTTAGGGATGTTTTTAATCACAATATGCATACAATATTATATATATTCACATCAATATACTTTTCGAAAGAAATGGTGACAATCATTGTATAGAAACGGGAGGAAAGTTAAACTAATAACATACGTTATAACTTTCTTTTTGGGGTACGATATTCGTTTTTTTTCAGATTCCACGGCTATTTTTAACTTGGCCTATTAAAACATTTTAAAAATATTGATAAATATGGCATATTATGGCATACGTCATGATTATATTAAACATAAAAAGCGTGGGCTTAATATTTATTAATGTAGGATATAAAAGAATTTTCGTTAAAGTTTCTAGGCAGGATATATAGAAATTTAATTGTACTTTACTGACATACTATGTAATTAAAATAGTGAAAAAGAGTAACTACTGACTTTCTTTCCTGTCTTTCTTGGTAGAATCAACTTTTCGAGCCGGTGGTAGCTTTAAGTTTAATTCAACACAGTTACATGACGATTCAAAGTGTTTTTATAAGCCTACTGGAATAAAGAATATATTGAATTTGATTTCACGAAGAAAATATACATTATTAAAGAGAGTAAAAAAATGAAAAAAACACTTGATTTAATTTATTTTTAATAAAAATACATCTTACATTTTATTACCTTAAAATCTATTTCAATTAAACTTTCATAAAAATGTACGGTTGGAAAAACAAATCAATTTTTTTGAAAAACGACTTTTATTATTCTTAAACGAAATAATAAATATACAAGTTTTAAAATAGTTCATTAAAACTGTAATTTACATGTATTATGTTAGTAATATAAATTAATAAAAATATAACGAATAAAATTTGTTTTAAAAACAATTTTAAACAATTATTTTCATTAACGTTTAACAAAATTTCGAAATAACAACAGAATATAAATAAATAAAATCAAAACAAACATCAAAAAATTTAATTTTTCATAATAAATAAAAATAATGCATAAGATAATGGACATTTTTATAATTATCAATCACAGATAAAACAAATTTAAAAGAATAATTCGAGTATAATCTTAACTTACAGATTAAAAAAAAAACTAAACGTTCGAATTTTAAAACAATTACATAACCCTTTGATGACAGATATTTTAGCGGGAAATAAGTATAAACGGGCTCGTACAGATAGATTTTAGTTGACATAAAGTTGATGTGTATATACTGGTTCAACATGAGTTAAATGAATTTTATTGAACCGATTTTTGTTGCACCTATTTGTTTGAGAATTAAGAATCAAATCGCTTGAAGTTTTGCAGTTGTTCAACAAAAATCAAGTCGCGTATATAGCAATTAATTTACTTAATAAGTCGACCTTGAATATTTTTTTTGTAATTAATAATGAAAAATCTTACAAATTATTCGATATCTAATGCAGTATAAGGCACGTTTATTGTTCACTTGAAGTTGAGTATTGATTCTTGGTAGATGGTATATTATTATTCTGAATATGAATCCATCGCAATTTGAGGTAAGGAAGAAGTACATTAAGATTCACCAGCGGGTTATGACAACATGGTTGGATTTTTTTTTTTTGAGATTTTGCACTGACAAAGACCTAAGTTGCAATGGTTTTAAAAATAAACTTTGAATTTTTTTACAGTCCTGAGGTGAAAAGCTCTGAAGGACATTCTTTGGAAGTAAAGTTAATTTATGTATTCGATTTTGATTTGTCATTCATAAGATCATACATAATTTTTATATTGATAATAGCTCATTTATTTTATATAGGCCAGAATGTTGTCTAAAATACTAACACCCAGTTTCGGAAATGAAGATTAAACTAAATATTGAACGCTCATTGGTCGAATATAACTTCATTATTATGCACTGACCAATGAGCAGTTAGATTGAAGTCAAAAATAGTTTATCTCGCAATTATCAAAGTATTTGTCATAACGATATCAATGTTACGACTTTAATATGATAATTTTACATTATTTTAAATATTCCCTTAAATTTTAATAGACAGATATAAAAATTAAATCGATTAAGTTAAACGTCACACATGAAACAGTGCACTCAAATTAAACTTTAAATTTTTCCCTGTATCGCACCCAAACGAAGTTTTACTTCAATTAATAATTTTAAACTACTCCTAACTATTTAGACAAAACAATTTTGAATAAATTTACCTTTTCTTGTTTTAGCCACTAGTTAGCAATATCTTTTTGACTTGAAAGTTCTTGAAATAGTGCAATCAATCAAAATTGTAATCGTTAAAACTAAAACAATTGCTAAAATCAAGTAAGAATAGATTGTATACACTTTAAGCTTGTATCATAAACGCATTTAAACACGTTGCATTTTGGATCCAGTCTTAAAAAGCGACATTTCCGGTCCCGTGAAGTTTAATAGACTTTATGAACAAAACACTAAGGAAATACCTCTTTTACTACACGACTGCCAGAAATATCTGACATATGTGTATGTAAGTTTTTTATTCCACAATTAGTTTTAAATGTCTGAACATATTTGGATGTACACTATCGTAGGAATCCTTACAGTGAGTGACACTGACACTGCCTTTAAAGTAGTTAATTCATTCATTCAGGACAGTTGGGTGTTTTTTTTCCTTTATAAGGTTAAAATTGTTATCATGTATTTTATGAACTCTCATTTTACACTAAGTTTGAATTTACTATAGAGAGATTGCTTCGTTTATCCTTGTATATATTACATTGATATTAACTTACGTTATCACAAAACTTCGATATAAACTGGAGAATAAGTATCATTTATTATTATGCTATTCAGTTCCTTATCACAATGTACTAGCATCTATTTTCCCACTTCTCATCCAAGCCGGTCATTTCGAGACTGTCATCCGACTTGTAGTCCGTGTGTTCGTATGTCACGTGCCCCTTGTCCTCGTCCAACGCTCGCTGCAGGATGGCCTCCAGCTTCGGCTGTACGTCTCCGAGCAGAGCTCGCTGTGAGGGCTCGGAGGCCCAGCACGACTCCATCACCTCCCAGCACTCGTCCGAGAAGTGAGGGAGGCGTTCCGGGCGGAGACCTAGTGCAGAAACATAAATTTTCTTATTATGACATGATTCTTAAAATAAGTTAATTTTTAGCTAATAGATACCTACTTAATAAAATTGTATGACTTACAGACATACAACGCAAAACCTACACCGGTTAGTATTATAAGATTAAATCTTTCACAGGAATTCCTTATAAAATCTAGGTAAGCACTAAGAAAGTAAATTTACAATTCATCTTCTAAGGAGAAATGGATGATGAATTTTTTGAGAAAATTCATCACCCAAGGGTTAAATTGGGAATGAAAATTTGTACCAAAGTTGGTTTTTTTTTCTTTCTATGTATGTGTATATAGGAATCGATATTAAGGCTTTCCTTTAAAGGTAATCCCATTGAACCTTCAATGGGTTTACCATTACTTTTAATTATTAAATGTGGTTTGTACTTCGAAGCGAATTTGATGTAGGTATAACTACACAGCGGTCGAAAGATGCTATTATTTCACTTAAAAAAATCATGGGATATTACTTTATTTTTTATTTAAAATGCGATATTGATAAAGTTTACCTCTCTTCACTTTACTCCACAGCTGTTCTTTGTTTTGGAATGATTCAAAAGCGGACGGCAGTTTGATATTCCCGGCACACAAGTACCTGCAAACGAGGTGCCAAAATTAAGTCACATTGTAATGGGGTGATGTCTGGTGGAGGATACTCTTTGGGAAAACAACACTAATTGCTCTTACAATACGGTTTATTTCCAATGTATGGAAGGTTACACTTAACAAGTAGGCGAATGCACCTCCAAGTACGAAGCCAGCAAACTATCCCACCAGGTGGAAGTAGCCGGTAGCACTCGTATCTAGAAGCGATTATTATCTTAGAAAGCCTTCAAATAATGTCCCAGCAGGTGTGGAAGCACTATCTTGCAGCTATGAAGATCCCTAAGACTCGATACAAATATTTAAGCACACCGAGGAGGTCATTATTTGTGAGCGAATCTTGCCAGCGCGATTCAGCTTTGGTCGCTTACCGTAAAGCACCGTCTAGTGACGAAAGGATTAACTAAGTACTATGGTTGGGTTTGAGATGGCGCTAGTTTCTTTGTTATATACATTTATTTATTAAAAAAATCTAATCAACTTCACCTGTTAGTGTGTGTGAATAAAAAAAATCAATTAAAATTTCATGAAGATTACGACTATTCGTTTTATTATTTATGTAGATGAATTAAAGTATGTGATTTATTTATTTATTTGAAACACCATCGGCATATTCACAAAAACATTGCAATCAAAAGTACACGGACCGATGCAGTGTGATACACCACTACCGGTATCTACAGCACATGTTACGTATGAAATTAGCCTAAATAGGTTAAGAACGCACGTCGGGTGGACGAAGTTATGACTTTATAGCACAACAGCGCGTCGATCGACTCACAACAGGTGTCGGCTTCAGGACGGATGGACGGATTTGACTAACTCGGATAACAGGACATCGTAACCCTCAGCGGCGTACCAGAACAGGATCCCGAAGGCGTACACGTCGACGGCGGCGCGGTACAGGCCGCCCAGCAGCTCGGGCGCCATGTGCACGGGCGTGCCCACCAGCGAGCCCGACAGCAGCGCCTCGGCCGCGCAGAAGCCCAGGTCCGACAGCGCCGCGCGGGAGCGCTCGTCCAGCAGCACGTTCTTCAGCTTCACGTCGCGGTGCACCAGCCCCAGCGAGTGCAGGTAGCGGATGCCTGCGGGGCACGCGCCATGTCGTCACGGAAGCAAATAACGACCCCGCCCCCTCCCCCGCACACGCACCCTCCACGATGTCGCACGCGATGCGCATGCGCTGCGCGAAGGACAGGCCGGCGCGCACGGCGGCGTGCAGGTCGCGCGCGCGGCGCTGCGACACCAGCAGCACGCCGGGCGCGCCCCCGCCGCCCCCCCCGCCGCCGCGCTGCACGAGCGAGCCCAGCAGCCGCACGATGCGCGGGTGCGCCGGGATGCTCCTGCGGGCGCGCAGTGATTCCGCTATTATTTTAACGTCAGTTATATAGCTATTGACGTAAGAAACGTCGATTAGTCCTATCATATACATAATGTATAATTTTATACTGTGCTCCACGTCTTAACCGATGTAAAAGATATACAATCCATTCATGAAGCACGCGAACTCGCCTCGTGTAGAAGAACTCCATCGCCAGTTCGTGGTAGTGGCGCTCGTCGGCCGGCAGCACGGACTTGACGGCGGCCGGGCTGTGTCCCGCCCACGCGCCGCGCACCGAGTACACGACGCCGTACTGACCGCGACCTGCGACGGGCAGTGCCACTTGGCTTCATCACGCTGGTATTTTTAACGACACAAAAGATCTGCAGGCATCACTAAGCACATAATCTTAGGTAAGGAAACAGTATGTAAATGTCTCACAACTAGTTAGAGGCCTCTTGAGGTGAACGTTTGGATCTTATTTAACCACACCGCTTTAATGCGGGCTGCAGAAAGCGCATTTAGTAGAAATTCATTCAGATGATAAATAATTACGTGAATAGTATATTTTGTTTATTTTCGTGTAAACGTTTTTATCATCTTTAGTTAACAAATGGTCCTTTGAGCCGGATATAAGTGAACTGTAGTCTAAACCCTAATAACTTGAGGAAAATATCAGTTTTAGAATTTTATCCAATACTAGGCATTTGTATATATATTCAAGAAATGATTTGATTCTTACTTAGGTGTCAAAGTGTAAAATAATAATGACATAATTATTGCGTATCACAAAAACAAAACTCACCAATCTCACGACCGAGCTCCGGCGTTCCGTACATTAAGAGATCACACATGGATGTGCTCTCCAGACATAAACGCGCAAACGCTGGTGCATATCTAAAATATTTATATTGATAAATGAAAAAATCATCTGGTAATGTTTAGCTTAGTAAATAATAGCTAAAAATATATTTAATTCGATATAAAGCTTGTAAATGTTTCTGAGGCTTTAATGTGGTCAAAAGATACGTTTTCATATTGAATATATATTTTATTTACTTTTTCCTTATAGCTAGCTTGATATCTTCCGTGTGATGTAACCGGCTCGCTAAAGCGGTCTCGAGCGACGCGAGCGCCGACTGGTATCGCTCGTGCGCGACGCTCAGTCTTTCCAAAATCTGTACATTTAATTTTCAATTATATGACTTTCTTGGGAATAATATTTTTTTGTTTAAAAATCATTATTTTGGACCACAGCTTGCAACTTATAACATTGGTATCGTCAATATTTTTATATAAAGGTGTTTGTTGCATCGACACTTGTATGATAAGCTATACTGATATTCTAAATGCGAATGCGATGAAATTTGGTACGGAGACAGTCTGAGTCCCGGGGAACGACACGGGCCCCCCTCGCGAGGGTGGAATGCGACAGGTAAGGCTCGGCGAAGGCGACGGCGAACCTGCAGCGAGATGAGGCGCGCGAGGCGCTGCGGGCCCAGCGAGGCGGCGCAGTGCAGCGCGGCGCGGCGGCGCCACGCGGCGCTGAGCGCGCAGCACGAGTCGGCGCGCGCGCCCGCGCGGCGCAGGCGGCTCAGCAGGCGCCGCAGCGAGTCCAGCAGCTCCGTCAGCAGCGAGAACGAGGCGCACGGCGTCAGGTCCACCTGGCGCGCCACGGCCAGCAGCTGCCGCATGGCCTCGCTGGCCGGCCGCCCGCCCAGCTCGCGCCGGCACCAGCCCTCCAGCGACTCCAGGCAGCTGCGGGGAGGCGGGGACACCTCTTGGCTAACTCGTATTGCTAATCGAGTTCCCGTCTCGACCCAAATAAATGTGGGTTTTTTTACAGGGAAATCATTAGTAGTTTTTCGACTTGTTTTAGTATATTGGAGGTGTTACACGAACCTATTTTTTCTCAATTCACGTCCCATTGGACTATGAGTGTAAAAATAGGTGGAGACGTTTACGCATATAATTGTGGACGTTGATATCCCCTTGCGTAGTTGCGTGAGTTGCGTAGTTCGCCTCTATTGAGAATGACTGCTAGATTTTATTTTTTTTTTGCATTTTATTATAATTATTTTAATGAACATATGTACCGTTGTAGAGTTCCAAAATATGTGTCCTTGAGACAGTCGACAAAGTTGACCAGCTTCAGGCTGATCTTCCGACTTAACTTCGACAGAACTGCAAACAAAAAAAAATCAAAATGTTCAATTTATTATATAGAATAAATTGGCGCTATCAGATCGATTTCTTTTTTTTCAAATATTTTAAGGTCAGCATTACATATTAAAAATATTTAGCTAAGTTTAGGCTACGGGTACACAGCGCGAAATTTTTCGTGCGAATGCCGCGCAGTAACCAATTGTTCATACGTACGAAACTAAAATCACTTCTCAGTGATTGGAATGAGAAAAGCGACGTTTTGGCGCACAGTCGGTTCAATACTTGCGAAGTAAATATATTTCAGTTCTGTCATTAAAGTACTAGTGAAGACACGGATACAGGCTAGACACCATGTTCATTAGATAGTTTTCGCAGGTAGTAGGGCGTCAATTTTGTGCGTTATCCACACGTAAACGTTCGCGCCGTGTACCCGGGGCGCGGAGCATCGACTCAGAATAAACAATAGAAGTCACCCGTGCGCTGCACGTCGAGCGAGGCCTGCCGCGTCGACACGCCGGCGCACGGCGGGAACGCCGCCTCGCTCTGCGCGCGGGCGAGCTGCGGGGGGGGGGGGCGTTTAAATTATAAACTGAGTGAATAGATCTGTAGGGATTTGTGCCGTGTGCTGCTTTGTGATTTGGGTAAAAGCACTCTTTCATCATTAATTGAGCCTCCAAGCAGCAAGACTTAATATAGCTATGTTCCAGTTTACAAGATACAATAGGGATATAACATCTTCGTTTCCTGTTATAAAGGCTTTTTAAAATTTTTTACCGGGCTAAATTCTACTGGTGTAGGCGACCACTTACCATCGAGTTGCCTATTTATCAGTCTGCCTGTTTAAAGTAAAAATAAAAAAACCTAAAATGTCATTAACAAAATGAAGCACGAATTCACAATGCCTAGTCCTAAGACTTGCATTCTATACAAATGGAAAAGACTTTCTAAAAAGAGAAGTCAGTCTTTCATACTTTATTATTATTATTTTTATTTTTATTAAAGCCCTTTTATTCCGAACCACAGTACAAATACCAAACAATACAATATTTATTTATTTATTTATAATATGTCACGCAGTTCGGCGTGCCTCTTGGCATAGGGCTCCTCCAGCTCTCTCCATTGAGCTCGATCCTCCGCGACTCTAGTCCAAAACGGTCCCAGGGTTAGGCGGATATCGTCACTCCATGTACTCTTTGGACGCCCTGCTCATACTTACAGAGTCGGAATTGACCGTCGAGGTGTCGAAGGCCTCGCTGCAGCACAGGCTCTCGTCGGCGGAGTCGATGATCTCGTAGTCGTCCAAGTTGCAGGCGTCGTACTCCGCCGCCTCCTCCGCCGCGTCCTCGCCCCCGCCCCCGCCCCCGCCCGCGCCCCCGCCCGCGCCCGCCGCGCGCCGCGTGTACAGCACGGAGTGGGACAGCGCGCGCTGCCGCTCCTGGTGCCGCGGCTGGTCTGGAACAGCTTTATATCGTCAGGGTCTCCTCGTGAATCTATAGCGCCTAGTTTCTGACTTCGCAAAGCTAATACATCCTTCCTGGGGCACGGTATTCGTTTCGAGAAAGAGATTTAACAATATTTTTTTTTTATTATTTAAGATTATTTATTTACTATTTACCAGTGTACTATAACAGTGATATCGTTGTTTACATCGTCATACTGGACCTGCTTTCTATTAATTTTAAAAGCTTTATTAATAATATAAAACGATTATCATCAGGAAACTATTCTATATCATGTTTGTTCCGTACAAGAAAGGGCAAGTCATTTATGTATATGAGGAATAGAAAAATTCCAAGGATTGATCCTTGAGGGATCCCTTTACAAAGTGAGACCCCAGGAGACCTTTTTCTTCAAACGTTACCCTCTCAATTCTATTGTTAAGATAAGAAGTCAGAATGTCGAGCGGAATTAGAGAATGCCTTTATCTAATTACGTAGTGATAAAGTTTCCTGACCAAAGTTTCTTGTTGGACACAATCAAAGGCCTTGGATAAGTCACAGAAAATCGATAAGACATTCCGAGACATAAATTTTCTTATTAAACTGTACTATACCAGCGCCAGTTGTCGAGCAACATCTCGTAAATACAAATTGTTTCTATTTGATTATATCTGTAGGCTAAAAATTGATTAAATAAATTTTTTCAAACATTTCGCTGAAGTACTAAGATGCCTGTAGTTTTTGATACATTATCTAATGGAAAACATACATAAAACGAATCGACCGTTTCTTGTAAACCACATGAAATTAGTTACAAAACACGGTCCACTAGTTTTATGTATGTGTATATACGGTGCTCTTGGTTGAATCTACGACAGGTATAATAATTCTCTTACCATCGACACTCCAGTCCATGTTATTTATTTCTGACTTCATTTCTTGGAGTACTTCTTGCATTATCTGTAACAGCTCCTGTTTCTTATCACCTTCGGAAAACTTTTCGCTTATCGTCTGTGGACGAAAAGATTACTCCATTAGTGTTTATGACTAAATAAATTATTTTTAACATGTAAGACAAATGACAAATTTGGATGGATTTCTGATTCACGTATACTTTCGACCTTAACAGCCTGTTGGGCTAAGGCCTCCTCTCCCTTTGAGGAGACGGTTTGAAGCATACTCTACCACGCTGCTCCAATGCGGGTGTGGCAAAATTTCGTTGAGTATAATTACTGAGTTTCATAACGGTTTTTTTCAGGTAATGAGGTCCACCTTCCAAGCCGACTTAACATTAACATTGTAAAATGACGATAAAAAAGTGCCTACTTGAATACATTATATTTTGAATTTGGTTTTCTATAACGCATACAATTACTTTAAATAAATTCCCATATCAAATTCAGTCATCTCAAACAAAAACGCAACTACTGGCAAAAATACCTATCACGTGCAGTCCGCCGAAGCCGCGCCACTCACCTCGTACAGCTGCTGCTCCTGCCGCGCCACGTACTGGATCTTCTTCGGCACTATTTGCAGCTCTCGCGCCATGTCGAATGAAGCCAGCATGAACTGCTGCAGTAGTTTCACGTGTATCTAGAACAATTGCTTAAGCGCTTAGACTTGGGGAAGGAACTCAAGGATGACGTACTACTGTATAAATCATAAGATGTTCATGCGTTATTTTTATTATTAAAAGCTAATTTGGACTTATTTAATTTATATACAAAAGGTTTTAGGAAGACTACGCTTCCCATCTTGTGACGATTCAAAAAATATGCCATCTCTAGTGAGACTACGAACTGCTTCTGACATATTATAATTTGTGTACACAACAAGTACCCCCAATATTCCTATAAGCTTATAATCCAATGGAACGATAAACCAAAACAACTGGAGAGAGCTCAGGAGCTTCACTTGGGGTGGTAGGACTGTTTGAGAGCCCGTCTGGATAAGTACCACTTGTAATATTATACTCTACCACCAAACAGCAATACTTATTAGTGAGCCAATGTAACCACCGACACAAGTCATGGCACATCATAACTCCAAAGGTGGATTGGATTTGGATATCTAAATAATGGTTAATAATTCTTACAGCACCAATATCAGACGTTGTTGACTTCTTACAATGTACGGTGGTGGCCCATTTGCCAGTCCACCTACATCCATGAAAAATAACACAACTGATCGTTCGCCTAGTCTCTAATGGAATTAACCGCCATGAAAAGAGTCCTGAGGATACTAAGAATATCCTTACCTCGCTCAACTTGGTGCACTGATCCAACAAGTAACTCTGTGAACATTCAGTCGCGAACTTAATCACTGTATTCAATAACGAACTTCTACTCTTGATAGTTCTATCTATATCGACTTCTTTCTTCTTCTTGCCGTGCTCGTTTTCTTGTCTCTCGGAGTTCTTTAATATTTCGACGTCATCTATAATCGACCATTGGCTTTTGACGTGGTGTTTTGGAGGGGGATTAGCTGCAAACACATTGTTTTATAATTATATCATAAAGACGGTACAATAAAAAATAAATTATTTAAGGGGGGCAATTCAAGAGATTTTGCATTGCCAATTACTAAAAAAATCAAAAAGTCACAACCCAAATCAAACATCCCTCAGCTGGGTTACGATCTCATGTCTTCTTAAGAAGGTTATGAGGCTTATTCCACCACACTTGCCCAAAAAAACTAACAAAATTCGCTTTATCATCAAGAATAAATTAAATATAAAGCAACCACTGGTTCGTTCTAGACCGTACCGCGAATAACGGTACTCAGTAGACGGTTATTCTGTTTACCAAATTATAATACTTAAGAAAACTAACGAATACAAGCTCCACGCAATTGATTATAACTTAAGTGTCCGTAGAATTTTAGTATGTTAAGAAGAAGAAGAAAAATTAGTTCTTACATATAAGCTCCCATTGGTCCAGGAGTTCATTCATAAATGCCGTCTGTTCCTCTTGTAATCTTCTATTTGAAGGCTTGCTTTGTTCAGATTGGTCTATTTGCCTGGTACTAAAAACAAAAAAAAATAATGTATGAATAGTTCCACACCAGTCTCTCCTCCTGCCCATCATCCTCGTGCCCTTATCCCACGTTAGGTTATTTTACTTGGGGTCGGCGCAGTATGTCTTCTTCTTCCATACTTCTCTGTCGCACATCATCTCACAAGTAACATATTTTCTAACCATATCATCTTTCACGTCCCCTTCCTCTATATCCATCCACATTCATGCTCAAGATCTTCCTCACAATATCGTCCTCATTCCTCCGCGTAACATGCCCATACCGTGACAGCCGATTTCCACATAGCTTCTCGGTTCACTTTCAAACTTCCTCTTATGTACTATTAATATAAATATATAAACATTGTCTTTTCTATAAAATCTCCAAAATGTATGACCACGTCTGTGTAGGTACCTCCCACTCATCACAAATTCTACCATCAAAATATGATACTTTGGACTGTTGTGTTTCAGTTTGAAGGGTAAATGAGCCAGAGTAACTACAGGCACAAGGAACATAACATCTTAAAACCCAAGGTTGGCACATTGGTGATGTCAGGAATGGTTAATATTTTATTATTACTAAATAGCAAGTACTCATGGCCGTCACGGAGACCAATTTTGAAAAATATTTTTTTATAAAAGTTTACAGCGTTTTCTACGAATACTGTCTACTATGTATATCTAGTCCACGACGTCGTATGTGTATACATATTAAGACTAATTTCAAATTAATTTTAAAGTGATATAGAGGCGTCGGAGGAGAACCACGTCTGCCGGATTTTGCTGGTACTGAAATTAAGCCTATATAGAAGTAGTTACCTCGAAACCTTATTCTTAACCAGTCCCCGGTCTGACTCTGGCAACTCCTCACTGTTACACAGCTCAGTGGATTCCGTCGCCTCACTGAGATTGTTTCTTCTCTTCTCTTCTGCTTCACTGTTCGAGAAGAGAATGAACAGGACCTGGGCGTTGACATCGATTTCCTTGATCTGGTGGAGATCTAAACAGTTCTGGAAGTGAAGCATGAAACTATCAGACAGGCTTATTATAGATATATATATATAGACCACTTGAATATTTAAAAGAATTTGGGGTGGGGGAAATCACACAGAACCACTTAGTCGTCCGGGGTGTTGCCTTCCCTTTCACACAATGCTTCGTTCAAAAATCAACTTTCAGTCCGTTCAAAATAATAAAAAGTAAAATAATTAAATAAATCATCGTCTCCAAATCATCATATTTGAAAAAAAAAGTTAAAGGGATATTTTAATGATTCCTTACAATTTTGTCTCATTTTACAAAAACGTTTTATAAAAATACTATAATATAAAGAAATGTCTACATCACCTCGGAACTAAAAACAGCTGAGTCATCCCCTTCTTTCCAAACTTCATCAATCTCCTCCTCTATCTTGATATTAGTATCATTATTATTGACTTTCGTCATATAATACAGGTTAAAGGTCGACCAGAAATCTTCCTCGCTCCTAGAGACGGTCATTTTCGGCATTATATTCTCACTGAAGACATTCCTACCGAAATTATCCAAGGCATAAAGATACACCGGGCTGTATGACTTTAAAATTGTACCCCGTCTGTTATAAAACTCTGAATGTAGTTGTTTTAATGTTAAATAATTCGCTGGTCCAGGATCTTCGCTTATGTCTGGAGGGACGATTATTTTTAGACCATCTTTGAGGAACGAGTTGTTTAGTTCGACTTCTAGAGTTGTCCCTAAATCGCTGTCCTGTCTCAGGAGATCCTGTAAAATTAATATTTCAGTACAAACAAAGTATGAATGATAAACATATCTTGCTAATTTTTACATTTTGGCATCGGTATACAGGCGAGCATATGGGTCAGCTTATGGTAAGTGGTCACCATGTCTTACATAACCAATGCGGTACCAACCCTGGGAACTTAGAAGTGATATCCCTTGTGCCTCTAGTTACACTGGCTCACTCTCTCTTCAAACCTGAACCAATCAATACTAAAATATATGATGAGTGAGCGGTACCTACCCAGACCGGCTTGCACAAAAGCTTACCACCAAGTAAAATCGATTGCAGTAGAATTAGTTAGTGGAACTTACCATGATCGGCACAAGGACCCACAGTAAATAAGGCAATTGTTAACTAAAGGCACAAGGGACAGGGCGTATCATCTTAGTTCCCAAAATTGGTGGCACATTGGTAATGTAAGGAATGATTAATGTTTCTTAAAACGCCCTTGTCTATGGGCGGTGGTGACCACTTACCATCAGTTGGCCCATTTGCTCGTTCGCCTACCGATATCATAAAAAAAATAGCTGTAAATAACGATGCTGCCTACCTGCAATGGCAAAGTGTCCCATTGTTTCCGGCTGCACTCCAACTCGTCGACCAGCTCAAACTCCGAGTTGCCCACCGTTAAATGTACTTGCGTTGACGCACCATACTGGATACGGATCTGGAACAAAAGTGAACAGAGATAAGTGGTTATGGGTACTAAAGGGATCTTCTTAGTATTTAATCATCTATGTAACTGATTTTCGGAAAAATACCACTGAGTTTTTTTGCGGGTTCTTCGGGTTTGAATTTAATTGACTCCTGTTAAATGATGATTTAAATTTTATAGAATAATAATATCATGGCATATTTTATAGGATATCAGTTAATATGAATACGTTTTATGGACTGGTCTGTATGATTCAAATTCAAGATCATCCGGATCTTAATGCAATAGATACAGTAATGAAGTTTTGGTAAAAAAATGTAGAACATTTCTCAAAATTGTTCTACATATTTTTTGGGGAGTTGATTTCGAATTTTGGTAAGTTCATAGTTTTTATGTCTGTTAAGCAAAACGTATCGATGTTTTTGCGATGATGCGATTTTTAAAGCATAGTGCTAAAGTTTAAATTCGGAATCAGCACCCCAAGAATGTAAAACGATATTTATCTGGAAAATGCACTCGTGGAGACGATTTCCTCGGACTGAAGATACATCTTTAAATTTCATTACAAGAAACCAGCTCTCCAGAGTAATTTTTAACCAGAAACAATGAATGCAAGTTAAATATCTTCTAATTAAAAGATGGTACAAACCCATCTGCAGCCCCTGGGTAATGACTCGGGCAAGAGTCGTCTCCCTAATATGCAATTCAGTAATCTTGCTCTAGCTGATGGAGAACATCCCAAGATCACCAGGGCGGTTGGGCGGGAAGCCTGATTCGTGAGGCCCTGGACTATGTTAGGTATTTCGGGATCTAGAAGAATATACGTTCAAATTAGTATATTATAAATCTCAAGTAAATGCTCAGAAAAAAACAAGTTTTCTGTTCTTATTTACGAAGTATATACGATATAGTTATACTTTAATTAGATAAATAAAAATATTAAATCTAATATTTAAGCAGATGACGTGTTACAACCAAAGAGTCAATAACTAAAAACGAATTAACCAAACTGCTATTAGCATATCGTATATCGTATATAGCATATATATCTTCTTCTTCTTCTTCTTCAAATATTCAAATTAAAAATTATTAATCAGTTTTCAAATGCCCATTTAGACAAATCTGATATCTTACCATAAGCCAAGATATCTTGCACCTCTTGCAGCGCACGAGCAGTGTCCCGCAGGAGGACACGCAGAGTACGCACGCGAGCCGCGCCGCGCCGCCACGCTCCGCCCGCCATGCACGCCCATGTGCTATCTAGGTATATTTTCATTGTTAACATGACATCAACTCTGATCTATGAAGTCTATTTAAACATATAGACATTTTAAGGCTTTTTTCTTTTTTATATACATAAATAAATACTTGATAATCCTACGACGAAGTCCATAAAAGTGGACTGTATTTCGTCAAATCAAATCAAAATATACTTCATTCAAGTAGGCTTTTACAAGCACTTTTGAATCGTACTTTAACAAACTATTTAAAGTAAAGCTACCACCGGTTCGGAATGTAGATTCTACCGAGAAGAACCGGCAAAAAACTCAGTAGTTACTCTTTTTCAACATCTAAAAATACAGTCATGTTAGTTAAATACAACTATATATGTATGTTATGTCTCCTGTCTGGAAGTCAACAAGCATTAACTCCACGCTTTTTATCATCTATATAATCTTGTATCGAATAATATGCCTTCTTTAGCAATGTATTCTTTTACAAATGTCTTGAATCTATGACCAGTCTACCTACCTAGACCTACTAAATACATTAAAAAAATATATTCTTAGAACTATATTATTATAAATATATTCACGCAATATATAAAAATAATTTTAAGTTAATAATAAACAAACGTCGGCAATGGAATTCTGCCGCACGCCCAATCAATATGGCACTTTACTATTTAAATAATTAAATAAATATTTTCGAAGATATTACAAAATTAAAATCCAGGGACATAGTCTGCATTGTGTAATAACAAAAAAGCTGAGAACATTGTATATAAAGACATTCTGTAGTATATTTAGAGTTAACAATAATAATCATAATATGAAAGGCACTTATATAAAAATTATAAGAATTATTAGTTACTCTTTTCACAATCACAGCGCCCATTAAACTAAAGTATCATCTCCCTATCCACTAACCCTTAAAAAAGACACTCAGACTATATTCCTTATTGCGTTATAAAATAAAAAATATACTAAGTTCTCTGAATGCGACGCTCAGATGAGATAGGCGTATTTAGATTAACAAGTAACGCACTTATTAGTTTTTTTTTTTTATTTACATCGGTCTTCCCAAAGTATAATAATCTTTTAAATTGAACGTAAGGTTTAAAACCGGTGAAGATACCGACTAATCTATATATATTATTCGAGGTTATTAGTCGCGCTAAAACTCAAAACCGGCCTAACCGATTTGAATATTTCTCATTTTGTTTTGTTCGCTTTTATAAAACGGTGCTTTAAATATATTTATAAAATAGCGGTATCTAAAAAAACTAAGCTAAATAAACGAAAAATTTAAATTGTAAGGAAATCGTCGCTTCCCTAAATTACTACACTCTACTTTTAATAGATACTAGTACTCTACTATAGATACAAAACTATTCCTCTTTGACACTATGTAAAATTTATTTACGTTTCAAATCTTTTATATTTTCCCAAAAGAACAAGCCGTGAAGTAAAAAACAGCCTATGAAATTCCCACTGCTGGACTGAAGCCTCTTCCCCCCTTGAGAAGTTTTGAAGCTCATTCCATGCTGTTCCAATGCGGGCTAATTAAGCCCATGAATTTAGTGGTGCGTGCCTCCGGTTTGAACTCGAATCATCGATTAAGAATTACGACTCATAAAATTACAATAAGTTCCTACTAGCGCTTGGCTAGAGCCCGTGTATGTTTCTCTTAAGAAACCAAAGGTAAAATAACAATATAATAATGATAATAAGAAAAGGCTATTTAAATAAACAAAGTTGTCATATTTATGTATATATATAGTTTCGCTTTCTGATAAGAAATGTTGCTTGAACATTTACAAAACTAAGCACGTTAATTTATTTATGAACAAGTTCTGACTCGTACATAAATTCCCATCGAACGCACACACGTTTGGGTTCAACGACGATGACATCGTCACAGTGAGTCACGAGTGTTGTGAAATACCTAACGAGGATAGGTTGCCAATATAACATGAAAACAATAAGCAATTATGTATTTTCATGCTAGCAGTAAGGTAGTGAAAATTACTATTTGCAGAGACCGGTAAAAATAATACCTATTTTCGACATTTTCATTTTGGCACGAAAACGGACGAGCGAGCTTGTAGAGAACCTGTTTTTTCCCACCGTCGAAAATAAATGCATTGTAAGAAATGGTCATTTTCGTCACCGTCTTTAAATTATGATAGTATTCACTTGATCTCTTATCATAGTTTAGCGGTAGAATGATTTATAATTGGTTAGTATCTGCACAAAGCTCACCGCCGACTCTTTATAAACTACGATGAGTAATTAATTGCCTATTCGTTTAATTAGTCTAATTTAGTTTACTTCTATTCAAAGAGAGAGGAGGCCAGTCCAGCTGCTGAATTTACATTTTAATTTAGTTAAGCAATGAAACATACAGGATAATATTCAGTCACCAGTTTCCAAAGACCTACAACACAATGTGTAATGAAGCAATTGATGTACATATTTACACTCCTATATGTAATATATAAGCACACACGTAAAGGAATTACTACTTAGCACAGTTTGAGACACAAGATTATATAAAAGTGTATATCTTTATGTGTACTAGCCGTTCCGACTACGTCCAGTTGAAATAAGAAATTTATTGAATCCCCGATCGCAGCGCCATCTAACTTTCGGACCGTTTTAAGCAACCCAAACAAATAAAATAAAAAATCGGACCAAACTTTTAAGAGGCGTTCATTTCCATATACACGTACAGAAGATTAATATATATAACATTTCACTTCCTTGAAATTTTGTATAATTTTCATAAACAATATCGAATCTCACTCTGACATATCACGATCTTGTTCTGCGGTGAATTTCGATAATGTTCTAAAATATTAGCGCAGACGTATTAACAGCGTTTAACGGCTGATTAGTCATGCTTTCAATTTTAAATAACACGATAAGAATACAACGAGGACAAAGTAACGCAATAGTGTTTGCGTGACGAAATGTGTGCAAATAACGTACTGAGAGGCAACAACGGATTTTTGTAAAAGGATAATCAATATTTTATGCTCAATAATACTTTGAGCAAATTTGTTCAATCATGTACTAATGTAAATTTAACTATTTTAAAGCCAATTATCTTAAGAACTCATTCACTGTACAGTACGGTTATGGAGGTCTGGAAGTTTTAATTATAATCTAAATAATATTTTAAACGACTTTAGTTAAATTCCTCGTAAGTCAAATTTTAGTATATAAAAAAAAATGTCATATCTGTATTAAGTACCTATAAATATTAGCATTAGTATGGAAATCTATGAATTAAAGTTTTTGGCTGAATCACCTACTAAATAATGTTTCTTTTTTTAAATCGCGCTCAGATTGGCTTGTCTAAAACGGTTGGCTAATTATAAGCCATTAATTAATAATAGCTGTTTGTGTTGTACGACACATATATTCTCTCTCTCAGCCAAAGGACATTCGCTGTTGGACATAGGCCTCCCCCAAAGATCACCGGTCTTGTACAGCCCGCAACCAGCGGCTTCCCGCGACTTCCACCGGGTCGCCGGACCACCTTGTGGGGCCTATCCACGCTGCGTACAACACATATTATAGATTACTAATAAATTCGACATTTTCTCTCAAACTCAACTTTTTTTTCTACCCGTAATAGCAGGTTGTTTTTTTTTACCGTTTTCTGGGAATGAAACGACTACTTATAAGTTAATTACAAATCATATTAAAATCATTTATATTTTTAAGACAATGAGTTACATTATCGAGTATACATTGAGATGCAACCTTTACTTAAATCCACATCATAGTGAAACTTCTACACCATGTATAAAACGACTTTGCGTAAACGGAAACGCTGTGTACAAGTTTATAATAACATATACAATATTTGTCATTGATTCTATCAAAATAATTACGACAATTAATATGTACATTATATTAAAAGTAAATATCACTGCAAGTATTCATACTTTGTAATATGACTTTGAACTATAATAATATATTGGCCTTATATCATTTATCGATGTGCATTTGTTTGGACTGCATTTAAGAGTATGCTCAGTAGATAAACTGTAAATCTTCTGAACCTTATTTTATATCTCGATATGATTTATATATTGCACCATACCTGTTCTAAGATCTTGTGCACTCGGTGAAACATAAACATTATACACCACAGAAATATATTTGTCTCTTACGATTTTTCAATTAGAAATACCTGTTTCACTTGGTGGTAGGGCTTTGTTAGATATTCTACCACCAAATAACAGTACTCTGTATTGTTGTGTTCCGCCTAGAAGGGCGAGTGAGCCAGTGTAATCACAGGCACAAGGGACATAACATCTTAGTTCCCGAGGTTGGTGGCGCATAGATGATGTAAGGAATGGTTAATATTTCTTACAGCGCCTTTGTCTATGGGCGGTGGTGACCACTTACCATCAGGTGGCCCATATGCTCGCCCGCCAACCGATGCAATAAAAAAAAAAAAACTGTTTTATTTATTCAAGGTCAAACTAATTTGAACTCAAGTAGGCTCGTATACCAACTTTAGAATGGTCACGTCAAAGATCGTCCCAGTCTATATTGAGGAACCAGCAAGAAACTCTGTATTATAAACTACTAAATTTTCATGACGTATACGGAAATCAATGAACACGAACTTCACGCTTTATTGTCGACATAATTGTATTGTGTTATCTGTAAATCTATACAAATATTATAAATGCGAAATAAACTCTGTCTATCTGTTACGCTTTCACAGCTACAGAACTATATTTGATGAAATTTGATATTAAACAAACAAACAAGAGCCGAATTGGCCCAGTGGTTATAGCGCGTGCATCTTAACCGATGATTGCGCGTCAAACCTAGGCAAACATCGTGAGGAAACCTATATGTGTCTAATTTCAACGTAATTCTGTCACACGTCTATCCAACAACCCGCATTGGAGCAGCGTGCTTCATTGTGCTCCAAACCATTTCCTCAAAGGGAGAAGAGGCCTTAGCCCAGCCGTGGGAAATTTACAGGCTGTTAATGTTATGTGTATGATATTAAACAAGCCTGAAGCCCAAAGAAGCTAACTAAAGCTAAGAACTAACCTAACCTAACACCTTACGATAAACTCTTAGAACGAAAGGGAAGCTGTAGGCGACAACTAGTATTCTGTTTAGATTGCATTTATAATTATTTGTAAGAGAATAACAAACAAAATAGAATCGCCTAAAGGAACAGAGACCGAGGTTACACTGACTCGTGATAACCTCAGGGAAATCGTTGCGTTAACAGATAGTACCTATGCGACCAGTGCATCATTTGCGATCCTTGATTCCCAACATACTTTACAAATTATTAATATAAATTCCGCAGGTACATAAATTTAAATAATTCGTTACATAAAACATTAATAAATAAAGCATACTATTCAACACAAGATTACATAGATAACAGAAAAAAGGAATCTAATTCTTGTTGATTTTCAGGCAGGATATGTTGTATATATTTTATTTAAGTAACATAATGTATCTCAAATGTTGGAAAAAGTGTTGAGTTTGTTGACTGAGTTTCTTGCCGATTCTTCTCGGTACAATCTCAATTCCGAACCATTGATAGCTTTATATATAATAGCTTTATAACTATATTACATATAGTTTTGTAAAATGACGATTCAAAAGTTTATAAAAGCCTACTTGAATAAAGTACATTTTGATTTTGTAACTTAAAAATTCATATTAAAAAAAAAGACCGGTAGAATCTACGTTCCAAACCGATGAGATATCAGAGAACATTTGAAAGACTACTTGAATAAATAATTATTCGTTCAGGTTGCATGTCAATATTGAAGGTTATAATATGTGTATCTCTTCATATTCATCTTCGAAGCTTCACATCTCTAAATCAGAAGCTGGTTCGTCAACAGAACAATCTAACTTAAGCAAAATCAATAGGTATTTTCTCGTACCTACAGAGCCGCAAATATTCTGAGATTAAATTTGATGATGGCTATATATTTTGGGAATGTCTCCTCGCCTGTGGGTCACAAATTGTAGAACCTTATATTGTAATAGGTGACAATATGAAACATCTTGTTGAGAGATTTGAAAAGATCCATTTAGCTTACGGTTAGTAGAATTATCTATCAGGCGTAATTCAAAAGCTACCTTTGTCTTGCCACTAATAACGGACAGTGAAGTAAACGTATAAAAATGAGCGCTTCAATAAACCTCAAGTAGATAGTTACTATCGGTAAGAGAAACGAGTAGTTTTTTAATACAACCGAACCGCTTCAATGGAGTATTCGTTGATTAAAGCTACAATTGCACTAAGTGGGGATACACTTAGTGCAATGCAGTTGTTAGAATATCGTGTCTCACGAAAAGCCTCGCATTCTATAACGACGCAAGCGAAAACGCGTTGGGAACACTGGTGAAGTCAGAAATGACGACTACCAAAGAGATTCCGGATTACACCCTAATAATAGCCATTCATAATATAGATGCTCCAATTATGAAAAGACTGGCTGAATACCATCCAAACAGACTAAGGAAACCAAAATCCCATTCAGACAAATAACAACCTTTCAAGAAGATATTCAAACTCATATTTATATATCATATAAATTTTACATTTATAAAATGAAAAAAAATCCTAATACTTATTTGTGATGCTCCCCGGTCATAAAAACAAGCAAGCACACTAAATTTAAGAAAAAATTCAAATTAAAAAGACAAGATACACCAAAGGCACAAACAACATGTCTGTGGAGATATAAATATTCTTATACAGGCTTTCTTTATTTGGGTCAACTTACGATTTAAATAAACATAAAATTGACTCTAAATAAAAAATTATAAGCCTAACCGCATTGTTATTATTACTTTTAGGTCTCTGATATATACGCAACAAATGTAGCACATTGCTATATTATAGCAGCAATCGCCACTGATAAACGAAAGTCATCATCAGATCTTTGCGAAATTTAAATAGGACCATTTCAGAATACAACTCACAAACCTCTTTCGAGCAAATATGCAAAAGTATATAAACACCTAAACTGAGAACTCCTGAGAGAGAACTGAAACTCCTTTTTGAAGTCAAAAAGAAGTGGATATTCGCTCAACACATACAATAAGAAAATTATATATTTACTCTAGACTCAAATAGCATATGTAAAGATAATAATCGTACATATACAATTATTATCTTCTATAATATAAATAACTATACTCAATTCCAACCACAACAGGATAACAGCCAAATAAAAAACATTTGACAGCAAATTGAAGCGATATCATCGCTTGAGAGCTTGATTAATCTATGGTATTCACTATGGCGTAAAAAATGGCGTTCTGAACGTCGACGAAACTGTTATTAAAAATTAAAGAGGAAATAAATAGTTAAGTTTAATAATGTTGTATAAATAAAGATATTATTAATCATAAGCTCTTAGTAATTCACAACATAGCTGACTTATTAGCAAATCGCATCAAATACGTAAATCGAAGGTTTGTTTATCTTTTTTCCTACTTCCATTGGAATAGGCTATAGTTGTCTTTGTCCTTTCTTGAAGTTCAACCTTGCTTCATACCAATTTCATGAAATTCTGAAATTCGGTTCAGTGGTTTCGCCATGAAAGAATAACAAATGAAATCAAATCAAAATACACTTTATTCAAGTAGGCTTTTACAAGCACTTTTGAATCGTCATTTAACAAACTTTTTAAAGTAAAGCTTCAACCGGTTCGGAATGTAGATTCTACCGAGAAGAACCGAAAAGAAACTCAGTAGTTACTCTTATTCAACATCTAAAAATACATTAATGTTAGCTAAATACAATTATATATAAGTCAGAGTTACTTTCACATTTATAATATTAGCATAGACTAAGAGAAAAAAAACTGCTATGAATGAATCATTTTATTTATTTAAAATTGTGTATCGATATTCTCTAATCTCTAATTTTGATAATGTTTCAAAGTACTACGCTGTACTGCGGCACTGTTTATATACCTACTCCATGTGATTTCCTAAATACCTACTACACTAGAAACAGTCTTAATAAATATATATATACCCATCTTTATTTTTAACACAACACAATTAGACTTAAATATGTATTCACCTTAATTCTAGTTCCAAAGTCCTGAAAACAACTTCGCCGACGGTAAAAACCCCTTTTTTTTCACGAACCACAAAAGAATATCACGCAATATTTAGAACCAATGATATCATATCAATTCAAGAACGAAGTCCATTTATCTTCTGGCATTGAAGTCGACTGCAGAAGAATCTATATAATATTTGTATTGATTCTTCTGTAGTCGGTACTGTTGATGGTTTTACGAACTTTGCAGTTAAAATTGGCGGCCTTATTCTTTATGATTCAAAAATTACACAAAAATTTATTATAATGATTTAAGACCATATTGATATATTTTTAGATTCATTTTAATACATAAATGTTAAAATCAAAATGTCTGTTTGACATAACTAAACAAATACGTATAAATGTTGACTGTTTGAAATGGCTGTACCGAATTTAACAAAACTTCCATTAAGACAAAGCTAATATTTCATAGAGTAACATATGTCACTATTATTTTACATTATATTTTACAAAGATTTATTTTTAGGGCCATAAACAACTGCCGGGTTTGCCGGCTGCCATAAACTAAAGATAAACTGCTGAGTTTCTTGCAAATTCTTGAGAACGTAATGGCAATTTGATACATATCTTTAAATTCAATTCACAAAAGTTCTCCAAGAGCTTAGTTATCTAGCCTTGTCATGCCGGCTCTAATCACAAACTGTGCGAAATGGCAACTAAGCCAATTCCTTGTACATTTATTATTATTTTATAATATTGTCTATGACTCTGGCGCTATAAGAAACTACTTTTGACACCATCAATTCTTGTCAGCAATGCATAGGATTTAACAATCAGGTAATCACTATTAAAGTAACTAAAATTAAATAAAGAAACAGCCCTTTAATATCCCACTGCTGGTAAAAACCTACTCTCCTCTTAAGTGTAAGATTTGGAATGTCACAAAGCTCCTTCGATGCGGTTGATGATACACATGTGACTGAATTTCACCTGTGACTTATGATGCTTCACCGCTGAGCAAAAGAATAAAATAAAATTAAGTTTTAAATAACCTGGTCTCATTATACATGTCACAATACTTACAATGAACACTTATTAAATTATTTATTTCTGTATTGTATTCAAATAAACCATCTACGCTTCTATAGTAATATTATAAAATAAACTCTTTCTATTACGTCTCGGCTAAGCCACAGGATAAAATTTGCTGTAATTTGTTATGAACAAAGCTTGAATCCTAATGCAGGAAATATACTTCTTTATACCTACAACCTACGATCCACGGGCGAGGCCGCAGGCGAAAACTGGTATTCATATAAGATTCACATATCCTAACCAATTGGTCTCGGTTACATTTACTTACATGAATGCTTTTACTATTTATATATCCTGGAAACCTGTTGTCGTTATATTAAAGCGTAAATGTGAATTAACAGGACTTTAGTAGTACATATAATTTATTCATCTATACGCATCCACAATATCTCTGAACTCTGGATAGGATTTAAAGTAACCAAATTAGAGGCAACAGCATCTGGTTTGTTAGTAAATGCTATGGCTATGAATTATACTTTAGTTGAAAGTAATTAACATTTAATTTCTCAATTGCTTTGATTTTCTACCGATAATAATAAGTAATAATTAACATTTCTATGTAATTTAATTATTGGAAATGAGTTTCTTTTCAGTTCTTCCTGGTAGAATGGAAAATCTAAGAACCAGTAGCTTTAGATTTTGTTTGTTTAATAAACATTAAATTTTAATTGTTCATCATAGTATTTTTTATTTTTGATGCATTTTGATCAATTTCAAAATGTCATAAAGTTTTAATATTTAAGTCAATATGACCAAAAAAACTGCAATGCAATGAACATTCCCTATAATAATAATTCTCTTTTTTATATTTAATTATCAATATAACTTGTCCTTTAAGTGAAGTAGCACTTAGTAAAGATCAACATAAGTCATGTTTTTATATATACAGACAAAGATAAATACATAATAGCGTTTGAGTTAGTGTAATTGACTCGTAAAAGCCTGTCCGGACACGAGACGGTAGACTGGGGAGTGGTATACCAGATAACCTTTATGCTTGGTATAGAAAATGATCTTATTGTGAAGCAGCACAGTGGAATAAGATCAAAATCTTACCCGCAAGAGCGGGTAGCCTTTGCCTTGCTCTTAATTTTTCATTTTAAAGACAGAAAAATATGTTTTTCAACTAACACTTACCTTGTAAGTTTCATTCAATATGATACAAAATAATAAAATTATAATTTTCAACTAAAAATAGAAAGTTAATATTTGCGATAAAGTGAATGAACCTGTTACCGTGCAATTTGTGGGCAGTTACATACATTCGAATCTATTTTAAGATCGATAAACAAAACATCCTCTTCGTGATAAAATAATTAAATAATGTAAAAAATACATTGTAAATCAAACTTACAATACATGAAGATGTACAAAGAAATAAAGATTAACGATGTAATAAAATGAATCGGTCGCGGGTAAACAAAAAAAAAATTGTTTCGGTCCAATAAAACAATTCAAGATTTCGCAAGTGAAACTATATTACCGCAAACTTCCTTGAATGCAAAAGAACACATTATATTCGATGTAATAAGTACATACTACATATACATACCTCTTTGCTGGTGAGAAGATTGGATTAAATTAAAAGGACACAGCACTAGTTTCGTAAGAATTTAAATTTTATCACAATTTATATAGTTATACGTTAATTTTAAATCAATATTTTACATAAATCCGATACATAAGACTTTTATATTAAGGATGTGTAAACAACAATAAACAGAAAAAACCTGTAGAATACACTCATACACAACAGTTAACAGTGGCACACATTTGTAAATACAAATTCAACAAATTGGAATATTTGACAACTGAAGTGTCAGGCAAAAGCACGTCAGATTGACATTTGTAGATTCATTGCTAGTTAAAATTAATATTTTTACTTCGTAAAAAAATATATTATTTTGAAGCACTTTTAAGGTAAGTGAAATAGACACAACTTTTCTTTTAGTATGTAATTAAACAATTCATTAGTAAAAAACGTCTAAAAAAGAAGACTACAGTCAGCTAATTTAGCAAAAATTTGCTTGTAAAAAGAAATTTTATTAAAAAAAAGGTAATCAATTACAGAATATACGAATTATTCATATTTTTTTTATAGAATATTATAAAAAATATTGTAAAGAAAACTTTAACATAAACTTCACAACATTACATTAAAATTGAGCCAAAAGAAGCGTTTTGTTATTACATTATTTTGAATGAATGTGTATTATAAAAGATATATTTGTACATTAAAGTGATCATCTAAAATTATATTTGAGTAAATTACTTATAAATCACTAAAAAGAATAACAAGTAAATATCATGTGACAACCAATGTTACAACTATACTATCAAAGATATAATTCCCTTAAAAAAATGCAAAGGTTATTCATAAAAAAATATTTTTTAAGTAAATATTATTTGAGGCATCACTGTTATAATAAATAATAAATGTAAATGAAACTGCTAATTATGTAGTAAGTTGCTTATAATGATAGGTTTATATTATTTTCTTATTAATTAAATTTTATTCATATTTTAATGAAAATATTTTATTTCCACATTCCCATAAAATAAAACAATAAAAATAGCTAAAATTTTTATTATATATTAAACTATTAAGCTAAAAAACATGACCTTGGAAATAAGCGCCATCTATCATCAACAAATCAAGGCTAAATCATACCTAGATAAGAACCCATCTAAGCGCGATCTGATGACCTATTTCCCTCGACTAGTAAAAATAGCGGTCGACAATAGCTCAAACACTATTTTTAGTGCGTATCATTAAAATCTCAAACCACACAACCTTATCTCTTACCTTCGTTGTCTTAGTATCAGTTAAAAAAAAAATCAGTCAGATTGCGAGTTACCGCGCAACGCACGAAGTCCTATCCTATGTATCTATAACAATATCCTACCGTCAAAATCGATACGCCACAACGAGGCAGTACACGTTGTTGTTTCGAGTGAGTTAGTGCCCGTTTAGTTGTCGCTAGAGTTTTTTTTAGTGTAGTAAACAAGGGAACATGTTTTAAATTAAACATAGACTAAATACAATCATGGAAAGTGTAAAGCGTTACATACGAAGCGAATCCGCGAGCTGTGCTCACATGGTCGAAGAGCTCACCTCGAACAATAGAAAAAGTACAGATCCTCATGAGAAATTAAAGGCGCTGCTCAATTCACCCGAGGAGGACACGGATGACACCCTGCCCCCATCAGACGCCCCGAAATTCGGTACCGTCATTCATAACAGAATCTTTGTTGGCGGATTCTCTTTGACGACGACAGATGAAGACCTGTGGAAGTTTTTCTCGGGCTTCGCAACCGTCACAGCTGCGAGGGTCATCTATGACAGAGCTGGTGTCTCAAAATGCTACGGCTTCGTGACCTTCGCCAGCCCTCGAGTCGCGAGATTGATAGTCAAGCAGGTCGGTTTTAATTTTAGTTTCTCGATATTGTGACAATGAACTTCATTTTAAGATTTCTTCGTTGAGAGTTGAGATATAATTACGCATATCTAATCTTATTACGTTATCAGTGATATCTCGTATCAAAGCGTTCGTGATGGTCTTGTTGTTCGATAAATTTTATTTATTTTAATCACTATACATAATTTATCTAAAACATTCTAAATAGGTATATTATTTTATCGGAACTCTTTTAATTTTTTTTTTATTTATATTTAAAAAAATACTTTATAATTTAAATCTAGGTATTTAATTAAGTGAATATGTCATATATTTCTCACATTAATATAAATTTAAACTTTACATCGTAGCTATGAGTACGATGCTCGGAAGACAAAGGAAGGGAGTCTGAAAGGTTCGCGACTTGCTCGCGAAAGTACATGTTTCTAAATCAAAAGAAAAATCATGACTCATTAAGAAAATTACCATTTAATTCATTAAGAATTAATTAACTATATAATAATAATATTTTGTAATTATTCTAATTTATAGAAAAATAAGTAACTACCAGATAAATAAAAGCGTAACCTACTGTTATCGTGATATATATTTTAAAGTTAAATTATTTTAATATTGTATATATAATCGATATTCAATATAATATATAGTATATGTAATAATATAAATTTGATTCATTATATAAAAGGGGTAGTAGGTACTATTGACTATAAGTTAACAAAGCAATAAAAAAAAATGTCTCCGTCACGGGACGCAGATGTAAAACTTCGAAATTGATGCCGGTCAAATAATTTATAATGAACGGAAACTAACACATAAATGTTGGCCAAATAAATGAAAACATAGAGATTATTTAAAAGAAATAATAATAAGATAATAGGTATATTATAGCAGCGAATGGTATGGTATACGCAACACGCACACACAACGGATACAAAAAGCCGGCGGAGACTCTCTCCGCATATTCCTATATGACGGCATACGAGACCGTCACGGCATATAAGTCCAAAGAGATAAAATCACTGTGTTATACTAACCAGCCCTAATCCTAAGACGTGTCAATAAACATTTCATATCAAAATATCCTAAAGGGAGAGGCCCTTTGAGGAGAAGGTTTGGAGCATATTGCAATGCGGGTTGGTGAAATACACATGTGGCAGAATTTCGTTGAAATAAGACACATGCATTAAGATGCACGCGTTCTAACCATTGGGCCATCTCGGCTCTCATCAAAATATATAATTCATATATATAATACTTTTAATTTTCAAAAAACTTCATTGAATACCCCCAATATTGTTAAATATAGCTTCCGCGGAAGGTACTAAGTATTATCGTATAAATAATTTAGTTGTCAAAACTATCAAAATTATACTGATTTTGTATCTAGTGTAATGTGTTCAAGACGGATATAGGCACGGTATAAATGATATTGGTGTTAGTAAGACATGGCTTATTATGTCAATATATTTCTAGATATATTCGTCGGTCTGGACGCTTTACAAACGAAACGTTGCCAAAACTATAACAGATGAAAAAATTATATCCAAGATTTGTCAGCGAGAGAAAATAAATGTACATTTATAATCATTATTTTGTTTAAAAAACGGAAAACAAACTTAATTTCACTCACCGTCACACTGTAACTTTATCAGAAGAAATCATACTTAGTGGAAGGGCATTGTGCGTGCCCGTCTGTGATATTCTACCGCCAAATAGCAGTACTCAGTATTATAGTTTCAATCTGAAGGGTGAGTGAGTCAGTGTATAGAAGCACGAGGGCTATACCATCTTAGTGTCTAGGATTAATGTCGCTTTGGCAATAAAGAAATGGTTATTATTTCTCAAAGCGCCATTGTATGTGTGCGGTGGTGACCACTTGCCATCAGGCGTTCCATTTGCCCATCCTACCTACATCAAAAAAAAAAAAACATTAATTTACTAATATTTGTAGTTTTATATAAAAAAAATATATTTTAAAAATAAGACGTGTGGCGATAAAATTTGAGGGCGGAATAAAATCTTGCATATCGTAAAGATTGATTACTTTTGATGTTATCGAGCAGCAACGTGGGTTTTAGTTAAAACTGCGTGCCTAATGACCACGTATTTACTTATTCTTTATATTATATATAGGACCAGTGCCGGATGAAGAGGTTTCGAGGCCCGGGGGCAACGAATCCCTGATTATTTTCCAAATAAATTGAATATTTCTTGGTCGATTGTTTGAATAATTGAAACAAATTAAATTGTTTCGGCTCTATAAATATAAACTTTACATCATTTTCATAATTATTTATAAAAATAATAATCGTTGGTCTTTTTATATAACTAATCTACTAGTGTATACTAGTCTAATACTCCAATCATCATTGAAGCAACTTGGAATACGAATCTACATCTTCTTCTCCACTTTACTTTTTCCGAGTTAAATTACTTTTTAATTATATAACTAGCAATGTACGTTTGTTAGTTTGTTCAGGTCAAAACATAATTAAGAGTTGAATTTTTACATATTGATTCATTTTCTATGACAATGCATTTTTTTAGTAAGCACTGCCTGATTCCTAGACAAAAGAACTCCTCAACGGTCCACAGCAAAGACACTAAATTTTTGTGTAACAATTTGTTTTTATAAAAAAATATATAATATATGGTCTGTAAACATTGTTCCAAAAATATTCCAAATTTAAAAACAAAAATGTTGTATTGATATTTCGTAAAAAAAAAAGAAATATCCACAATTCTTTCTACATTTGAAAATCGTGGTACGTTAAAATAAAATACTTTGAAAATAACTGAAGAGCTCTCCAGCGAGCGGCGAGAGTGTCTCTCATTCAGAAAATGTCTTTTTAACGATTTTAACTTTTGAATTCCATTGAATACTTCTAACTAGTTTCATTCATTTTACGTGAATTTCAGGTATATTTGGGTAAAAGAATCATTATTTATCATTGAAGCCGAGGAACGCTTTGTTCTTTTAACCGACTTCAAGAACGGGGGAACGAATTTCACTTTTTTATTTGTGACTTAATTTTTTTAGGTATTCCTAACTTGGTCTATTAAAATATTTAAAAGCTTATGACGAAAAAAAAAAACATTGATAAATAAGATAAAAACGTGTACTTATTGATTTCTATGCAGAATATACAAATAATTAATTGATTTTTTACTGATATTTCAGTAATTAAAATAGTCCAAAACAGTAACTACTGAGTTTATTGCCGATTCTTCCCGGTAGAATTCACTTTCCGAAACGAAGGTAGTTTTACATTTAATTCAAAACTGTAACACGATGAATCAAAAGTGCTCTTATAAGCCATTAGTCTCCATTAGGAGTAAATAATGTCTTGATTTTCATTTACAACATTGCAAGCAATTATTCTAGTTAAATTCAAATGTCAACTAGAATCTAGAATCCAATTCAACCACAATGTTTAAAGAAAAATAACAGAACTCAAACCTAAACGCTTTTGATTTTGATCATGATTATTGGGTTTATGATTGTTAAATTCTTATTTAAAGCAAACATTCATGCTGTATAACAACTATTAAACATTCCTTCCTTTTAAACTTTAGTTATTATAATATAATAATTTAAGATATTCTATGAGTGAGCCAGTGTAACTACAGGCACAAGGGACATAACATCTTAGTTCCCGAGGTTGATGGCGCATTGGTGATGTAAGGAGTAGTTAATATTTCTTACAGCGCCTTTGTCTATTGGCGGTGGTGACCACTTACCATCAGGAGACCCATATGGTCGTCCACCTACCGATATCATAAAAATCTTTTTTCAATAGCCTACATAACGATTTGCACACTTTCATCTTCAACATTGACAAACGTGCATAGATACTCTTCATCACGAAATTTTCATTTTTAAAAGTAAAGTTAGTAAACTAACTCTGTACAAAGTTTCATCAAAATCGCTTCAGTGTTTTAGGCTAGGCGTATTTTAGTAGGACCAACAGAGTCCAAAACAAAAAGAGTTACTTTCGTATTAGTAATATTATTATAGATTACATTGTTAACAACTAAAGAGCGTGCTTCAAATTTCACCCCCTAGTTCCAGCGCCATCTTTTTATACGCCTAATTGATAACGTAATTTTTTTTTATTATATCGGTAAGCGGACGAGCAAATGGGCCACCTGATAGTAAATGGCTCACTCACCCCTCAAACCGGAACACAAAAACACTGAGTACTATTGTTTGGCGGTAGAATATCTGATGAATGGGTGGTACCTACCCAGACGGGCTTGCACAAAGCTCTACCACCAAGTAAAATCTGGTGATATTCAAAATATATCTTTTAATTTCTGCTACCTTTGTGAAGTAATATTTTATACCCTTGTATCAATTATAACCCTCGAATTATATACATACACATTCAAACAGGAACATCATAATACCTAGCATTGCTTTGGCGGTATACATGATGAATGAATGGACCTCTAAACGGGCTTAAATGTTATATTATCATTACAGGATTGTTAAAACTTTATGTAATCTTCTATACCCTAAACTATATGTTTGGATTCTAGACAGTGGGTGGGGCCAGACATTGTTTAACCTTACGAATTCCCAACATCTATATATAAATAAGACTAAGTAAACGTTATCGCCCCGCCCTTTGGCTAATTGCGATACGTTTTATCTAATATAAAAAAGATTTCAGTAAATCATCTCATGCTCGACGGTGAAGAAAAACATCCAAAGAAGGTAAAAGTGTGTCTGATGAAATTTTGTCATAAAACGTTGTGAAAAAGACTGTTATTCTCCTCGAGAGGAGAGGCTTAGCCCCGGAGAGGTTACTTGTGAAGTTCTCAATAGAAATATATCCTTGTCATATATAATTATAAATTATAAAATTATCGTGATGGCACTCAAAGGAAAGCAAATGGTATATTTAAATATAGACCACTTCATTCTAACATGAGTACGTATCTAGTGAGCGCACTCTACTCTAAGACGGAATTACCGAATTATTGTCACGTCCCAACTTCAGCTGCGTATATTAATAAAGAAAATAATATTATATAAATAAATTGTATATTCTATAGCACTTAAGAGCAATGTAGCTTTCAACGGTGAAAAAAAAAATCGACCATTATGCTGGAGATTACCATACAAACATTAATATAATGCATAATATTAAAAAGGCTTAAGAATGTTATTTATCGGGTGATTAGGTAAACAATGTTGTCTCTTTCTTACGAATATAAAATCGATAATAACGGAAAGAGAGCGTTCAGCGTTTAACCAACACCTGCGAAATAACCCGCGTTTATAAGGAAGGCTGTTGACATAAGACATCAGTCAAATCTAACTAATACCAATAAATCAGACAATGGTATGATCTTGAATGTGACTTAATGAGTTAGTGTATTTTTGTAGTTAAACTTTAAGCCATATTTTGGTAGGTATTTAAAAAATACAAATGTTTGCGTGAAAATTTGAATTGAACACATAAATGATATGAGTTTACAAGTTTCGAATTACTGTTCCTACTCTTATTGTTTTATTTCATCACATACTCTGTAGTGAGCCAAGATGGCCCAGTGGCTAGAACGCGTGCATCTTAACCGATGATTTCGGGTTCAAACCCAGGCAGGCACCACTGAAATTTCATGTGCTTAATTTGTGTTTATAATTCATCTTGTGCTCGACGGTGAAGGAAAACATCGTGAGGAAACCTGCATGTGTCTAATTTCATCGAAATTCTACCACATGTGTATTCCGCCAACCCGCATTGGAGCAGCGTGGTAAAATATGCTCCAAACCTTCTCCTCAAAGGGAGAGGAGGCCTTTATCCCAGCAGTGGGACATTTACGGGCTGCTAATGCTAATACTCTGTAGTTAAAATGTTAGAAAAGAGAAATTACTGAGTTTATCGGTTTTTTCTCGGGATAATATACTTTCCGGACCGGATTTAACACACGTAACATGAACATTCAAAAGCGATTTTATGATCGTACTCGAATAAATAATATTTTAATTTTGCATAATTTTTTTTATTGATAACACTACAGCTCGTCAATATTAAACAAATAACAAGAAGATCTGTTGATAAACGGAGTAGGAAACAGTACTGACCTCCTTTACCTTTGCCTATCTACATACAAGTAACATGTTTTGTTCTTCATTGTAGGCTATTATAATATTATCATCATCTTATTTAGTTCACTTTAATCCACTGGTGGATTTAGGGCTCGAGCGCAAATTTGAGCATATGCCATATGCCACTCAGCGAAGCCATTGAGCATATGCCATTCTTTTAAAATAATTTTGGGTCTCAGACTTTTTTTCCAAAATCCAATATATAATATCGAAGACATTATTAAAACTCCTTCGTATCTCGTATGTTAGAGTAATTCAGAGAAACAAAACTATAAATTATGGTGACCACGAATATTACCACCCAATCTCATCTTGTCTCTAGTAGTAATTCGGCCATCTTACTGCGATCGCCAATCCATCTGACAAGTACATTATGCTGTACACTCACAATCCCAAAAACCACACCCGTAGTTCCTGTTGACACATATTACAACTACGTGGTTATTCCCAAAAATAACACAACGCTCCGAAAATGCCAACCTTTTATTTTCATTTTTCAGACCCTATATGTATTGGGGTGAACCAAACGTAAACGCGATTCAGAAATCAGCCCCTTTGATACATATTTTTACAAACATTTTTCCTTTTGGGAAGCCTTTGTCTAGAAGTGGACGTCTTTCGGCTAGTATATGATGAAAATGTATAGAAAAAATCTAGGGTATATAAAATGAAATAATCTTGAATTAATTAAAAAAGTTTACATTTCACCGAGGATTTATCCTGAGTAATTCTCTTGCGTGTAATTACTATTTAGCTTTGCTGTCGTCCCATTAGCTTAGTTAAATTGCTAAATAGCCTGACAAAATTGTCTTATAAAATCCCTTAATAAGATTACATTAGCAAGAACATAGCGACATACATCTTATTGTATCATCTTCACGTCCCAATTTTTAAGGCTTAGAGACATTGCTCAGTTACTTTATTCAAGAAACGATTAGTTTTGCTTACAGATAGTAGAATTCTTGTTCGTCATGATTATTGTCTTGTTAGTCACGAATCAGATACTAGTATTTGAAAGCGGCTGCGAGGTGACATTTTGTTTCCCAAGCTCCAAATTTCCAAATACCTCAGATGGTAGTTCATCTAACTGGTGAAAGATGCTTAACAGGATTATGTTGTAATTATATAAATATTCCACCGCCAAAGAGGAAAGGCGCATTGTCATTTTAAAGGATGGTTTTATATAGTGCTAAAGTTGCGGTGGTGACCACTTTAATCAGGCCCATTTGCCAGTATATGAGAAAAAAAGGAAATTGTTGATTTATATTTTTTGTAATTAATACGACTATGTCTTAGGTTATTAAACAATATTCTTACTTATGAATCTCTAAGGTACCAAAGTATAAGGTTAATAGATATTTTTGTCATGTCTTAATAGTAATAGTGTCTGTGAATTCATTTTCGAAATGTATTAAAACCGACGAGATGAAACGTGAAATGAAACGTCGCATTGCGATGACGGACGCTTTGTCTGCCGTGAAAAAAAAAATCACATGAAAAAATATCAACTTTTTGTCCTACATACGAAATATGGTATAGTTCCGCGAATCTACTTTCACGAAATGTTTTATGTCAAAACCTTCATGACTCAATAGAGATGTACTTGTTTTCCCACTACACAAGACGGATCCATTACCGTTTTCCAAAACACCCATTCATTCACAATATTCAATAGGTGTAACAATTGCTGTTAATAAATTTCTGTAACCAATAAATGCTATTAGTTAGATGATGGTACCATCGTGTCCGTCAGAGAGATTTCGACTAAAGTGACAATTCTCAAGAAAGACTTGATAACTGCGCAGGTCTTCCCTTACTCTCATAATCAGATAGCCTGGCAATCAGACACGACCGAACGTAATCTTAGAAGTCGTCGGTAGTGTGAGGCAATGTTGACACTTCCAAGTTCTAGACACCATGCTGTTACAGAGGATTTGTCTGCAAAAGAAATGGGTAGCCTAATAAAGTTATCCTGAGTTTAAACTCCGGTTTGAACACAAGACCTTAGGATATGTAGCCTTATCGGCTAGTTACTAGACAAATGATGCAGTTATTGCAAACTTATAATACTGACTAATATTATGAATTATTTTTGGACAAAAAATATTGTTAAAAAATGTAATAATATTTATTTATTATTTTACAAACATTAATAAAATTATAATAACAACTATGTCAAAATATCGTATACTAGCCTGAACCTGCGGTTTTAGCCGCGTGAAATTTAAAAAACTTTACATATAGGACATTCCAGCACTCACCATCACATTATACCCACTCGAGAGGTAAATTAAGAATAGTAGCCTATGTTCCTCCCCCGGGGCATCGGTTCAGTAGTTTAAGCGTGAACAGGTAACAGACAGACTTGACTTGACTTGATAGATGATACACAGCAAAGTCCTTGAAGAATCAGGTTACCACTTAAGAATTCCATAATCCTTTTTTATTTTATCTTTCTAGTGAACGGACGTGTTGTTCGTGCTTAGGTTTAGGTATATCCTTTTTCGAAAGGTATTTTACTTTTCAACTTTGTTTGTTCGATGTGCGAAGGTCGATGTGTTTTGATATCCAGGTACCATCACAATCAAAGTTTCACTAGCGTTTCTTGTCCATCATGTAATTTGACTTCGGTCTTCAGTAAAAAAGTACTTTCACACCTTAATTCAACACTGTAAAACACGGTTCAAAATTTTATGAACATTTGCAATCAAGTTTGACTCGTTTCGAAAAGAAAATTTTTGAGTGCATAAATTATCGGCGCGAACGTTTGCGTTAATAATATAATTCACCTCATGATCGGCGGTAATGAAAAACATTACGGTGTTGGATTAAATTTTGCCACATGATAATGCAGGTTGTATGGGGGCAGCGTCCAAATCTTCTCGAGGAGACGATAAGAAATACAGACTTATTTACTTTACTACTTTTATCGTGTGAAGTTTTCACCAAAGCCGTCATAGTTCCGTTTTGGACGATCTGCACAAGACACAATTCTCACAATAGTTTCGTTCGTAATACATATATTAAAATTTAAAGTTAAAAACATTTCCTGTAAGGTAGCTCTTGACCGAATTTCTTAAAACTTTCTTGGCCGTAAGTCAAACATCTTTATTGATTGTTGCTTGACTTACATCACATAAATGTCGTTTGGGAATTGTCGTCCCCGAGATTTATTGGAGAAATTAGAATAATGATAGAACCCAATCGTTGGGATTAAAAATAAAATACACACGTTCCTTGTCGTTATGACGATTATTATTCGAAATTTTTGCTGTTCGACACATTAATCTTTGAGAAATATGAGAACTTTATTTAGTTTAAGATAAGCATCTGATGATAAAGCGGATTTTTTTGTGAGATAGTTGATGATAGAAAATTTTCATGCTGTATACATTTTAAATGCCTGAACAGATTTGGACACATGAAGTTTCATAAGAATATTAAACCTCATTTTGAGTGATATTGATATTTATACATATTCATTGAAGTTTAGATTTTTAATTCAATACGGCACCATTTTTAAGCATTACGATGTTTTATATTTTGCTATTAAAGTTTAAGCTCATAACTTTGTTATTAAAAACGACGTCATAATAAATTTGTATTTTATCTGTAAAATAAGCCTTCGATTCCAATTCACACGAAGTAATCATTTAATTACATTACAATCATTTATTTTACATATTGTAAAATATACGAAGATAAGATATTATTGTCAATTCTTTAATCTTATTTACTTATTCATTATAATTGTAAATGCGTTTGTTTTTTACGTTTTCGCTCAACTACTAAGCCGATTGTGATGCTGCTTGCGAAATTCAGATACATTCAAATAGCACATTTTTATGTTATATATTTGACAAGGACTGGAGAGGTGAATTAAAAATAGTTGGGTAGAATGATTCCGTATCGTAATCTATAAAAACACCAAAAAAATCATGTCTGTTGTATCGGAGCCCCACTTACATATTTATTTTATTGTGTTTTTAGTATTTGTTTTAATAGCGACAACAGAAGTACACCATCTTTGCAAAATTTCAAGTGTCTAACTATAACGGTTCCTGTGGTACAGCCTGGTGACAGACCGACGGACAGCGGAGTCTTAGTAATAGGGACCGTTTTACCGTTTGAGTAGGGAACCTTACTCACACACTACACCAAACATATATGTGTATATATATCATCCTAATCGATTCAGCGGTTTAAGCGAAGAGGGAACAGACAGACTTACGCATTTATATTATCAATATAGATATTTATCTTCCATAATAATATTATAATTAACATAACAATAATATATATTTGCTCAAACGAGCAAACGTGAAAGGCAAATTAATAATCTCTGTTTGGAATAACAATTAAAATACCGTTTAAAAATATGCTTTGTATAAATTCCCGTACAAAAATCCTAATTATTCCCTTTGAACCTTAAATAATTCCATTATTTGACTGGATTGGGCTGACAACTCGATGTTATATTTTGTTAATTGAATGAATACTCGCATTATGAATAATTCCGTGGAATGGATTGGAGAACCGATTCTTACAAACATTTTACATTCGAAAGTTTGGATGGATGGATAATATGTTACTCAAATAAGCCGGAACATTTGTATATCTTTCCAACCCAAATTAAAAAATCAAATTCCTTTATTCAATGTAACTTACTTATTGATTGTCAAATTGTGAGAAATGGATACCGGTGGTTTTAAATTCGACGTGCTAGAAAAACAGCGTCGTTGTATATAATCTTTAAACCTTCTTCTCAAGTGAAGTGGAGGTCTTTGCCTAGTATTGGGACATTACTTCTAGACACTAACAAATTAAGAGTAATAATCTCGCAATAGAATATTCTTACATTTGTAAAATAAATTGAGGCTTTTTATTTTATAAATTAAAAACTACTGCTTTTTTAAAACTACATTTTGTATAACGTTTTAATATAAAAAAGTAACCATCTAGTTTTAGAAACGCTGATTACAACCCAATGAACTTATTTCGCTTTATTCGGAATGCCGATTGGTCGGTAACAGCCGACGACGCTATAGATGACCAATGAGCGTTGAGATTAAATCTAAATGAATTAAACCAGCGTTTCAAGAACTGAAGATTAGTGGAGCGTTCGAAATTTAAATATTTCATTGTTTGTAAACGTTTATTATTTACAAAAGAACTTGGGCAGGGTAAAGGATTTTCCTCTCACCCTTTCAGTGAAGAGAACAAGGGATAAGCCCTGTAGAATGCATTTACCTGTTAAATTATAAATAACATTAAGATAGACATGTTGAGTGACATTGTTTATGATATTTTAAATGTGAATGTTGAATATGTTTTGTTTGAAAATATCAAATTTATGTAATAATATTATATAAGTAAGTTTGATCTTTCGGTTTGATCTTTCCGACTTTTGTGCTTACAATGTTTATTCAAAACATAACTTTGATTTACAGTTGAAAAATATTTTTCTGTAACGCTGTTTACCAATAAATCAATAGTAAATTATTAATATTATGCCAATGAAGTCGGAGAAGAAATGATCGGACTGGCTATTTATAATATTGATTTCTTTATATTTATTTAATTAATCAATGCAATCCACATCAAATTATCATCGGTCTGTTTTAGTGTGAGTGAGTGACGCTCGTGTTAACAATGTGTTAGTGTGCGTGAAACGATTAAGATTAGAGATAGCAAAAAAAAAAACAAATGAGACTATAGAGGTTATTTCATTAAATTGCTGAAAATTTAATGCAGAAGTTTACCCCATATTAGTACCACAGGTTTGTTTAGGAAATTTGAATAATAGATATACATAGATAAGAATAATCTGATGTTGCATTTATCTTTAATAGATACAATTGTATGGACACTGTGTTATCAAGCTATTTGTTGTATAAATGGAAAAAACGTGTGATAACTGACACAGATCGATTTATTTGAGATACAGTGTTTATTAATATTGAAAACTATTTCTGTCAATGTTCTGTAAAAAAAAACATGAACATGTAATGTTTTTTACAAAATTTAAAATTATTATATAGATTAGAAAGCCCAGGAATACCCACCCAGTTATTGGTATTACCCAGTTATTGGTTTGAAGAGTGAGTGAGCGAGTGGAACTAGACACAACATCTTAGTTCCCAAGAACGTTGACGCATTGAAGATGTAAGGAATGGTTAATATTTCTTACAGCGCAAACAAATTGACAATAAACGAATAAGGTTAAACAATATTTATCGAGTATCATTATGATTTTTATTGCAAACATTGTTATATCTTTTGTAAAAAAAAAAAAGTAAAGTAACACTGCTGGATACAAGGCTTTACCTCAGATGGTATATTTTTATCTTATTCTACATGCTGTTCCAATCCCAAGAGGTTAGCTGATGCACAATTTCAACTAACATGTGCAGGTTTCTTCAGCATGTTTGCTTGCACAACTGCCATTTTTTAAGCGACTTAAGAGTTTTGGAAAAATATTTTATGTTTGGATGCAAATATCGAATAAAGCCTTTATTTGAATATTATGATTATAAATTATATTAATATAAATTAAAAGGGAAATGAAAATTGGATCTTCAATGAAGATTCACGTATTCCAACCATCTGGGCCATAGCAGCTCATAAAATTACTTTTTAATAAACACACATAGTACGATTTTGACTTGATTTTATCTCAATCAAGGACGAGTGTTGGCTGCATTTTGATAACGTTTGCTTTATCGTTGTGATGGAGAAGTTCTTTGTTTTCATATATCTTATCGCTATCATTGATAAGCGAGACGAATCCGTTATCAAAATTGAACCTTATGGCCTTAGAGATAAAATAATTATTCAAACCATAAACTTTACATTTTGGTATCTAAAATTTTCATCTCTGAAGCTTAAAAAAATTTTTTCAGCTCCACTCTATTGTGTTCGCTTGAAAAATTTAAATGTTTTAATTTTTTTAAATGTCATGAGGTATGTTTGTATGTATGTATGAGGTATGTAACGTTTAACCTTTCTTTAACCTTGCGTGAATGGCGCTGCATTAATTTAAACGTGAGCGCTGTAATTTCTTTGAACTCTGCTTCACATTTTTATGGTTTCATTCAAATTTTATCACAAAAGAAACGTGTTATCGCAATCTCGATCTAAATCTGAAATAATTGAGTGAATTTCGAAATCGAAATCAAAATATACATCAATCAATTAGGCTCTTATTAGCACATCAGAATCGTTATTAAAATATATATATATATGTAAAACTAATATATTTTGAAGGTCGTCTACCGACAACAACCGGCAAGTAACTCAGAAGTTACTATTATTCACATTTAGTATAGTTTTAATCATTAGATTAATGCAGATAACATTAAATAACAATTAAATTTAGTTATTTAATGTCTCCTGCACGAAAATCAACAAAACATCCTCCTATATTTTATGATTTTATACAGCGTAAAAATAGTAAATAATTACGTTTTTAAAAGATAAAGGAATTTTAATTTTAATAATATTACAAGGTTCATTATTACTTAACATATTTAATAAATTGCGACAATATCAATTTAATTCAATTTTTACTTTGTGGACATTCCATCGCTGGGCAGCAATAATTTTTGTATTCCGACATTATTACACATATTGTATAAAAGGGTGAGTGTACCAGTGTAACGACAGGTACAAGACACATAACATCTTAGCTCCCTAAGTTTTAGCGCATTTTAACAGAGCCAATGTTTATGGTGGTGAACAGTTCAACTCGTACCTATATCGCATCAGGTCGCCATTTGTAAAAACAAAAACAATACATCTATTGATTATTTAGTAGCAAACTTCGAGCCCAGGGCCTTATGTGTGACCTTTTTGTTGAGTATGGCCATACTAAATTAAGTTCATCATTGAATTTTTAGCTTAAACATTTTGTTCGTATTCACTATTAATTGTGACATAGTTCTTTTTCGTGATGGTATGTCTTGTTACTTAACTTTCAAAACTAATTTTCCGTTGACGGATGTTGTGTGGGGAGTTCACGTTTGAATATTAATTCCTGTGTCGTGTCAACGCTGTACACCGTTGAAGAGTTTCTTCGTCTGGTGTCAATTCAGGGCGTAGAATCAGGCTATAAATACGACTATCATCTGTCAAACATTGCTAGTTAAATAAAAGCTTGTAAAAAGTTACCAAAATGTTTTGAATAGCAAATGGAGCATTCATAACTAAAATACGAGTAATTTTAACGATGTGATTCACGAATACAAGCGAACGAACCGCGCTCGTTTCAAGCGATCTTTTTATGTATTGCGATTACCTGCAAAATGTCTGAACCGAATTGGACGATTTTAACTTTATTCTATTGAAACATAAACTCCTACATCTTTTTCCTAAACGTACTGTTTTCCAGGAAAACGGGATAATATTTGTATGATTTTTTTCTAGTCCAAATAACTAGGCAGTTTGGAAAATGGATCATTTCATCACATTTCATCACCAACTATACAAATTAAAGTATGAAGTTTTAACCATTCTTTGCATTTTCAATTGATATGCTATGTCTCCAGTGCGCAGACGTGTCTCAGCAATGTTAAGTTTTGCTATTTAGCGGCAGAATATTTGGTGGTAACTACTTAAAGAGGCTTGCACAAATGTCCTGTTAAAATACAGTCAGGATTTTTTTATCTATATCTTACTCTCGGTTCCCAAGAAAGAAAAAACGAGAGGTATCAGGGGACACCCGGTTAGAAGGAAGTTGCTTTTGCTATATTTTCCGTATTACTTAACTGTCGCGATGAAATAAAACGTCTGAGATTAATGAAATGACAAAAAAAACTAAATAATATTATAAGGAACCGAGATGGCCCAGATGAGTCGAAATGGCCCAGGAACGCGTGCATCTTACCGATGATTTCGGGTTCAAGCCTAGGCAAGCACCACTGAATTTCAAGTGCTTAATTTGTGTTTATAATTCATCTCGTGTTCGGCGATGAAGGCTAACTTCGTGAGGAAACCTGCATTTGTCTAATTTCAACGAAAGCCACATGTGTATTCCACTAACCCGCATTGGTGAAGCGTGTTGGAATAAGCTCTAAACCTCTCCTTAAAGGGAGAGGAGGCCTTAACCCAGCAGTGGGAAATTGACAGGCTGCTGATGATGATGATGAATATTATAAGCATATATTAGAAAGAGATCGTGAGAAATAGAAAGAGAGGAAAAGGTGCCTGAAAGGGACGTAACGCTTTATCCTTACGCGATGATTCTGCTAGTTCACTGTACTGAAGGCCGTGTAAAAGACCTTGGTTTCAAAAAACAAATAACGAGCGTTGATTTCTTCTTTCGAAAGACGAAAGTGTATGAATATTACATAAAGTATACGATTTATCGCGTAACGATTGAAGTATTGAATTGAATAATTTAGCCGTATCACGTAAGGGACGTTCGAAATCGCTTTGACAATTGTCGAAATTTGTTACCCTCTTTAGTGTCTTACTTATAAAGTAAAGGAGCTTAGCACTTATTCTAGCTTTCTAACATTTGTTCATAGCTTATTAATCCTCGAATGAATGTGTCCTCTTATTGGCTGACTGGCATATCGGCCACCTGATGGTAAGTGGTCACGACTGCCCATTGACATTGGTACTGTTAGAAACATTAATCAATCCTCATATCACCAATGTGCCATCAATCATGGAAACAAGGATGTGATTCTTGTGAATTCGTGACAGTAGCTCACTCACCCTTTAAACCCGAACACAACAATTCTAAGTATTGTTGTTTGGCGGTGGTAAGGGCTTGCACAAAACGCTACCACCAATTGAAATTGTTCTGCACATATAACCGTCTTACATTTTAAAGCTTTGACTAAAAATTTCAGATACGACTATTTTACATGATATTACGAAAATTGTAAAAAAAAACTATACGTCCATATCCATTTAACTATATATGTGCCAGCATTTTAGTTATGTTGTGATATATTTAAATAAACATATGATCAGAGCAAATCAGCCACAACAAGTAGGCAGGTTCGGTATGTAGGTTATTATAATCTTTTTAAATCTTTAGAGAGCAGCATATCGTCATTGCAAAGGCAAAAAAACTAAAGCATCAAAATGGTACTATTAAAAAATGGGGCTTAAAATTAAGTTTGTAAAACTCATTTTCCAAAACTACTTAAGATATTATACTTACTTGTCATAATTAATAAAATTTTAACGTAAAAAAAACTGATTTCGATTAATACTAACAGAAAATATTTTTCTATAAATAAATTTTGAGGCCATACAAAAAAGAATTCCGTATTTTTCACCCTTAGTAGGTACTTTTGCTTTAAATACAAACGAAAAAGGAATTTTAATAACAAAAATAATGGAGGTTCTCAATTCGTTTGTACTTCTTACAACCAAATGACTTCCTCATTTTTTGATGTCAGATAATAATAGATATATAGTATTAACGGCAATATTTAGCACTGTATTGTTGAACAGGGATTCGTCTCTTTCTGATATGAGCGATTTGACATTTCAAGAAGAGGACACGACATTGTTTAAATATTCTCTCATATAACTTTAATGAAAAGCATTTTAATGCCGTTTTCTATTCATTAAGGTAATAATGTAATCCTAGCAATCGTTTGTATTACCTTTTGACCTTTGAAATACGAATATGAAAAGTATTCACAATCCTCTTGGCCTTTAAATGTTTGAAATTCTACTCATTTCTTTGACCTTTTTTAAGTACCGTTACGTTAATTACAGCAAAGATCTTTGTAACAATTTTTCATTTAGCAACGGTTAGACCTATCCCCTTTTATTTAATGCAATGGTCATATCTTTGTTGCAATCTCTTAAAAGCGAAGAGATATTAATGGTACTCTATCTCTTGAGAGCTAAGATAGTCTAGTGATTAAAACACGTTAATTTTAACCGAAAACTGATTCGAATTCGAGCACACACTACTCAATTTTCCTCTTATTTCTCGTGCTAGATGGTGAAGGATAATATCGTAAGGATACCTGCATATGTTGGACGTAACTTTGACACATGTGTGATATTGATTTTCAAAAGGGTATTCAATGAGACGTTTTTTTGGATACGGTCTGAATTTTATACGAACATTTGGCAAAATATTTTTCAACTTGCAACTAAACAGAAACTACAAATAATTTCGGATTGTTGTATGTTAACATTTCTAAATGAAAAAGCTCTCTGTTTAGGTTTAATCGTTTGATTACTATCAGACATATATTTGGATATACCAATTAACTCAATCGCTGAATAGAGTTTAATTTTAATTTTGCTTTACATTTATTTCTATTACATTTCAATTTTTTTATGATATAGGTAAGCGGACATGCAAATTGCCACCTAATGGTAAGTGGTCACCACCGCCTTTAGGCAATGGCGCTGTAAGAAACGTTAACTATTCCTTACATTGCCAATGCGTCACCAACTTTTTGAACTATGATGTTATGTTCCTTGTGTTTGTAGCTACACTGGCTCACTCACCCTCGAACCGAAATACAAAAATACTGGGTACTGATGTTTGGCGGCAGAAGATATGATGAGTGGGTGGTACCTACACAGCCGGGCTAGCAAAAAGCCCTACCACCAAGTATCATCAGTATCAATATAAATAATTACAGATTTCAATGGTTGCAAAATTTTATCCTGTGGGTATATGTTCATTTACCAAATCAACACTTGATATCATCGATCCAACGACTAGTTTTGTCACTATATAAGGATAGTAATTAACTTCATCGTTGTACAATTATATTTGGCGATAAATTGGTATATTCAAATTGGCCGATAAAGGCCAAAGTTCCTGAGATCATTGGTTCAAACCTTGGACTAGAATGAACTTGGAAATTGGTTGAGGACATTACCAATATCAATTTCGAAATAATCTTACCGTCTCATTTCTTTCTCTCTTACTTAGATTAAAGACACTATTATACTATATCTATATAAAAATTTAACTCATTAAAAAAGTAGGTGTCTCCGTAACATTGTTAATACCAGATTTTAAGTTAACATGGTTATTTTTATTACTAACAGTATTTAAAACGGGATATTTACCATGATTTTTATTTTTATTTGATGTTTACGCAGCAAACGTACAAGAAAGGAGGTAGTCCGATATGGTCACTTCTAACGCCGTCAACATGTACCCGTAAACGTCAGTCTCGTGAACAAGACATTCGTAGATAATGTCAAAATATTGAGCTCCACCAAATAAAAATAAAAAACACGGTAAATATCCCGTTTTAAATATTGTTAATACCGTTAGATTACAATCTATCTCGTGCGATTGTAAACTGCTGAAAGATTTTGAACATACTACTACCAATTTAACGCATTCTTTTTCGGTAGGTTATAATCTATTGAGGTGAATTATAGTTAGATTATATCAAAATCTAAACTTAGACATTAAGAAATTTTATGAGTTATATTTTAAGCTGAATCACTTTAATCTATTTTAGTCTTTAATAAAAAAATCGCTGCACAAACGAACTTGGTACAAATGAAAAGCATACATTTTTGCAATAGTTTTTCAAACGTTGCTTAATTGGTAGAACAACTAAGTCTAACGTTTTTCATCCCTATTCACATTCCCAAACTTATATGATAAAAATTCCTCATATCTACCAACGCATTAAAAAGGTCATCGGTATGTTCACAGCGAACATTTGTTTATTCATAAGTTTTAACAGAACAAACGGCCATATTGTTTTCTACTAGAATGTTCCATCGTGTTTGTTTTCCCTCCTTTGTTATTGAGAGAAATAAAAGGCAAGCAAATTGAATACGTCCCAGTGTACGTACATTTACAGTCGTCGTATAATATTGTCTTGTTAATACTTAAATAGGAAGAATCTCGTGACTTCTTTGCGTCGTGGACGTGATCTCGTCTTATTAAATAAATCATAATCAAAAAGTGCTTTATGCGAGTAGATTCTTACAAGCGCCTTCCCAATTCCCAAAAAATCGTTAGGATACATGTGCATTTCAATAAAATTTTGTTGCATTTGTAATCCACCTTTCGTATTTATATCAGCCGAAGAATCCAGTAACTTTTAACGGCCCTACCAGAACCTTTTACCCCGGAATCTGTGCCCCTAACTTTTTTTTTTTATGGTATTGGTTGGCGGACGAGCATATGGGCCACCTGATGGTAAGTGGTCACCACCGCCCATAGACAAAAGCACTGTAAGAAATATTAACCATTCCTTACATCACCTATGCGCCACCAACCTTGGGAACTAAGATGTTATGTCCCTTGTGCCTGTGATTACACTGGCTCACTCACCCTTCTAACCGGAACACAACAATACAGTGTACTGTTATTTGGCGGTAGAATATCTGATGAGTGGGTGGTACCTACCCAGACGGGCTTGCACAAAGCCCTACCACCAAGTAAGATCTAGACTTAAGATCAACGATGCAACAAATGTAGAATTTGTTTCATCTTTGTTCCGGCGAGAGCGAAACCAATAAAATCTTCTAATAACACGAGAAAAACGTTGCGCCAATAAAATTGAAAAATATATGACGACGCTGAATGTTTAAGACGAGCAATCGTTAAAAAGGATAAGAATTGCAGCGAACATTGCTATCAATAAATGTGACTCCAATATATATCGTTACAATACAATCGGTCTGGTTGTTAATAAAACTCATTTAAAAATATATTGTTATTTTAATAATGGTATAACTCAGCCATGTGATCAGACCTTAGTAAATTTGGTTAAATAAAGGTTGTCTGGAAGAAATGGCTTATAAGCCATAAGACCGCCTTTTGCTTGGCCAACTTTGTTTTAAAGAATATATATTTTTATCTTTATGTATATTTGGTGTGCAATAAAGAGTAAAATAAATAAACAAATATAACTAATCTAGTTTCACTTCGTTAACATCGGGGATTGCTTGACATGTTATGTGATTATTGCAGATATTATTTTCATGGTCGTACGCAATGTAGACTGATGTTTATGGTCTATTATCTTTTTAAATAAATTGACTATCTGATGAAAAATTTATTCGACTGCATAGAGTCAACAACTCTTTTGTGGGACAATATATACGGTTCTACAAAAGGATCTCAGATAGCGTTCAAAATGCCTCTGTTACCAAATTTTAAATATTTCAATTTGTCTATTTGTAAATCATAAAATTGACAAAAAAAAGACGCGCTGAGTTTCTATCGGCAGTTCTTCTCAGGTCAGAGTATTTTCTTTTCCGAACCGGTGGAAGTGTTTTATTTGACAATCAATATGTAAGTGTAATGCTAGAAGCATATATTTCATAAGGTAATTTTCAAGTCGGGCTAGTAGATCATGAGATGAGGTCCTTCAAACGAACAAACTCTTAAGCTTAATATAATTAAATCGATAATAACTTCATTATTAAGTTACGGTTCATTTGGTACTAAAATTGGTTAAATACTTATAATTGGATCAGTAGCTTTGAAGCGAAAAGGTTGATCGATGGTAACGATTAAACCAATTAGTTATAAATATTAGTACTAGTTTCCTGAACTACGGCTTTGCCTACCTTCGAGAGGTATGGGGGGAGGGGGGTTTGCTTGGATAGGGTAAACTCATTTTCGTTTTTTAAATAAGGGCTATGTATATTTTGGTTTAAGTACTGAAATGCAATGAAGTGAAAAAAAAATTAAAAAATTATCCATATTTAATATCTTGATATAAATGAATTTATATAATTGCAATTTGCAGAGCAGTCTTTGAAATTTAATAGTTAATTATTAAATGCAAAAGATCTGATAATCTCAACTTTCAACAAAGAGAAAATTGCGCAAGGAACGATATCAGTCGACACTGCACACAGTCCGCGACATTCTCTCGAATAAAGTCTTAGCCTGGAGCTTTTATCTACATCTTAGATATGTACAAAGCTGCACAATATATAAAAGCGAATACACTTTGTTCTACAAACAATATAATACAAGACTGGTAGCCTTGACTACTTCGTATTACTTACGTTTGTTAAGAGTGAGAAGTATTCAGTGGTACAATACAAAAAAAAATGGGATCTCCTCCACTATCATTAGTTGGTTTGCAGTTGCAGAAGTAGGTTATGGCCATTTTTTCCCACAAAACAGAGCGGTGGATTTCAAGAGATATCTCGATTTTGTTAATGTGCTGACAGGCCTATCTTCAACAGCTTTAACGGAAGCTATCGTGTCTGGTTAAATCATACCATGAACGCAAGAGTAAGGGCAGTATAAGTCTCTTCAATTTGTCCCTCCTCAATAGAGGTATGTTCTTTATTCCAACAGTTGCACGAGTTCAGAGTGAGTTACTGGAGGGTATACGAAGGTTCCGATGGTATTTTAAATCACAATTATACAGATTATAAAATCCTCCGTCTCCAGAACCAGAACAGGACCCTCGGTTTCGGTTCTGAAAAAAGTAATTTATCACTGAAAGAAAAGAAGTTGAGACCTATGCTGAATGAAACTGCTGCCAATTGTACTTAGTATTTTACGATCATAAGCACGTAAAAACCCTATGGTAACTCTTTTACATAACATTTGGTAAAAATTCAGTACACTATATTTTTTTGTATGCTATAAGTAGGAAAATTAGGCATTCTGATGGCAAGTGATCACGACTGCCCATAGACATGAGCACCGGAAGAAATTTTAACAATTCCTTACAAGGCAAATGTTGAACAACCTTGAGAACTGATATGTTGTATCCCTTGAGTAGTTACATCCTTCTTCCTTCATCCTTCAAACCAAAACACAACTTAGTTCAGTTTGAATATATGTGTGGGTGGTACCTTAAAACTCAAACATTAATGTAATCTTGGGCCAATATTTTTGGACAATTCAGTATCGTCTATTGTTTGCCTGTAGTGTATTAGTAAGATACCGTTGTAATAAAGTTTTCCACAAGTATATTTATGAAACAATTTAACAACTTTTCTGCGTTACATTCCGAGAATCTTATTCGAAGTTTATTATATGACTGTCAGCTCGTTCCCACTTTCTTCGAGAAATATAAAGTTTTAATTTCGTCATATTATTTAAATAATGAGATATAACTAAATACCTTAGACAATTTATATATCTTGATAGAGTATCACATTACAAAATAACTAATACAAACAAGCCAACTTTATTATCTTGGTGTGCGTGACGGCTACGATTGACACTTGCCAAACGTCATACTAATTTACTAGTGTGCGTGTAAAGCCAACAGATGACCACTTTTTTTCAACGAATTCTCAGCTTTCATAATCTATTTAGATGTTTAAAAAGATATAGATAGATACATAGGTAATGTATCTATGCGACTATTATAACGGGTCTGTTGTGTTATGGAAAATCAGAAGTAACGACGGTACCACAAACACCCAGACCCGAGACAACATAGAAAACAAATGAATTTTTACTACGTAGACTCGGTCGAGATCGAACTCGGGACCATGAAAACCGGTGTACACACTACTCGACTCCGGAGGTCGTCAAAACATGGATATTGTGTGTTTGTTCTCTGAGCTAATTTCATTAATGTCTATGCACTGCTAGAGTTTGCCGTCAGATGATACCTTGGCTGAGAGGTCAGAGATTTAGCATCGTATGTAACTGCTGTAGCTTTTCTGTATCTCGTTTATTATTGAAAACTACTATCACTATTGTTAGCAGTTTTCTTCTTAAAACATAACATAGATATTTGTATGTTTGCGTTCCTCTATGCATTTCTAAACCATTCATCCGATTATGATGAAACTTTGGTGAGGATACGAACGTCAGTGCCACGGCTTAAAAATGTTTTTTGTCCTTAAACTTAACTTTTTTTTAACCCTTATCCTACCTCGAATTTTACTCCGAAATTACGCCTCGTAGAAAATTCTACTATCCGCGACCAAAACGAATCGATTCTTGAATATAACCGTTGAAGATCTCATGATTACGCTAGGCAATTAATGCTAATTTAATGTTCTACAATTTAGAGCCCACAGGCGAGGAGACATTCCCAAAATATAATGCCGTCATCAAATTTAATCTCAGAATATTTGCGGCTCTGTAGGTACGAGAAAATACCTATTGATTTTGCTTAATTTAGATTATACTGGCGAACCAGTTTCTGATTTCACGAATATTATGTTTACGAGTTAAATTCAAGGAGATGGTTTTTTCACTATCCAAATAATCAGTATTCAAGTAAACTTTTATGATCACTTTTGATACGTTATGTTACGATAAAGTTAACATAACATATGGTTTTATTCGTTCACATTTTCCTATAATTAAATACACAATTGGTAAATAATTGAGCGTTACGAATACATAACATAACATAAGCAGCCCGTAAATGTCCCACTGCTGGGATAAAGGCCTCCTCTCCCTTTGAGGAGAAGGTTTGGAGCATATTCCACCACGCTGCTCCAATGCGGGTTGGCGGAATACACATGTGGCTGAATTTCTTTGAAATTAGACACATGCAGGTTTCCTCACGATGTTTTCCTTCACCGCCGAGCACGAGATGAATTATAAACACAAATTAAGCACATGAAATTTCAGTGGTGCCTGCCTGGGTTTGAACCCGAAATCATCGGTTAAGATGCACGCGTTCTAACCACTGGGCCATCTCGGCTCGTTACGAATATTTTGGTGTAAATTGTATTGGATTATATTAATAAGTAATCACTACGTATAAAACAAAGTCTGTACGTTTGAAGGCAATAAATTCAAAAAAATGCCGTAATTCATACGGTTTTCACCAATTCATGGAAAAAATTATGAAGAAGGCTCAGTTGTAGGTCCAAGACATTAAAGTTATTGGTAAATTATGCCAACAGTATCTATGGGTGATGGTGATGACCAGCTTGTCGAACTAGTCATCCAGCTGCCAATTGTATAGAATTAAAAAAAAATGAATCATAAAATGTTAACGACTGCTTTACTGACGTGCGTCGCGTAATTCAATACAATTATAGTTATGTATTACGTTGTTAATATCGAATATAATCTCTTATTCTGCACGCCTAAAAAGGGTAGAGTAGCAAAACCAGATACCACGTGATAAAATAAGCGTAAGACTAAAATTTAAAAAAAAAATTGCAAAGAATTACCGGCAACAGCTAGCCAATAAGTTTAAAAAATGGAAAATTTCTTTTCTCTAAGCTTCCGAGGTTGTTTTTTTAACTATTATGACTCTCACACACTCTATTCCATTGCTACGAATTTTACCCGTTATTTACATAACTGGCCGAAAAATAGTGCAATGTTGAAAACATTGGATTCATGTATAATATGGAAGCTGTGCAGATTTCCAGACAGAACTCATTCTGAGTGATACTGGATATAAAAAAAATACAACACAGCTTAAGAGAAGCCAAAAATATTATGTATATTATATGCAATATAAGTGGTTTCATTGTCGACGAGCAATTTTTCTAGACAAACATTGGGTTTGAAGAAATGCTTTGGAGAATTGTTAATGTAATCTAGGGCGGGTTTATTTACTTAGATAAATGCCAATAACAACATATATAAATACTACACATACTCGTAATCTGGTTAATTCGCAACGTGGGATTCCAAAACAGCCTACTTACACTTATTACCTGCGGTAAATTATCAGAGACGGACATTTTCCGCGACTTTATATTTAGTATAACTCAAATGAGATGACATAATTTTGTATTTTGTATATATAATATTTGAAGCAGACAAAGTTCTCTATTTTATTAAAATTTTAGTTTTGTTACAAGGTTAAACATGATGTGACATAAATTAGCGTCATGTTTGATAATCAGCCTTTGCTAAATTGATTAATTTCGCTTATCTGAACAGCTGTTGGTCGATAGCAGGCCATGGCGCTATAGACGACCAATGAGCTTTCAGATTAAAGCTAAATTAATTAGACTTACAATAAGCGTTTCAGAAACTGGAGGTGAATATCCTTCAAATATTCTCTATTCTACATGCATGACATTACGAAATACACCTGTACACTTGGTACAAGTAAATCAACTAAACTCTAGCAAATAACTAAATTGCCTAAATAAATGCTGTATATACATACATAGTTTTTAAAGCTTCGTTTTATATATACGTAAAATCAAATAGAATATTCTCGAATCCTACCATTCTTAAAATAGGCGACCCCTTTTCCAGACAGTATTGTTCTCGTGTCTAGAATATGCCTGGTTTAGGAAAGGTTGAAAGGTAAAGGATAATTCCCCTTAGCCTGGGAATACACACGTGCTATGGATGGAAGCTTTTGCGCAAATTATTCGATATAGAATACTTTTACTACTAACAAATCTTCACACATGTGCCTTCATTTTTCTATTGTTTTGGTGGTGTTTAGAATGTTGATGTGAACGGTATTTTTTAGTTCCAATTACAACCACAATCGTCATTTCTGGTTTAATTTCCTTGGGAAGATTTTTTTTGTTCTAGGCTTTTTAATCATTGTATGCTAGTTGTCTTTTTGAAGCAGTGTTGATCTTCGTGGGATTCTAAATTCCTGGACTGGTCGGGTATCGTAAATGGTAGGCTAGTTTATCTATAATGGGATCATCTTTATTATGTAAAGGTTTAGAAATATGTCACGATAGTCGTCCTCAGTTCGATCGAAAAATAAAGAATTTAATTTGTGCTCATTTCTAATTTTATGGTATATTAATTTTATAATAGTTAAAAAAATGTCTTATACTTCTTATTCTCTAATTATTGCTTATATTTAATTTATATTTTTAATACATATTGTACAATATGATAGTGCATGGTAGTATAGTATAGTAGTCACATACTTGTAAGTAGTAGAACTTTTGCCTAGATAATTTTGAAATATATTTTCTATTTTTATTTTGATGTAATATTATATCTACTCTTGGTTGTCTTAATAAATAAATAAATGTCCAAATTTAGTCAGTAGTTCAGAATCTATATTATAATACTATGGAATTAATTCTTTGTATTCGTTTCAAGCGAAAACTACCCAAACCTGACATATCTACAAAATTATGGCCATGGTATAATTTTTTTCTCTACAGTCTCTGTGCCCTTTGAATTTCTTTTTTGTATTAAAATACGGCCTTTGGTATTATAGAAATAGTCGAGATGGCCTTGTGGTTAGATGAGTTCAAGCCCAGGACACAACTCCTAAATTTCAATGTGCATAATTTGTGTTCATAATTCACCTCGTGCTCGACGGTGAAGGAAAACATAATGAGAAACCTATACATCTATACAATTATAATTGTATATTAATTATAACATACAATTTCAATAAAACTCTGTATTCGCCAAACGCCATTGGAGCAGCATGGTAGAATATGCTCCAAATCTTCTTGAGGAGAGAAGAAGCCTCTGCCCAGAAGTGGGACTTTCACAGGCTATTTTTTTTAATTTTATTCTTATATAATATGAAGTGAATATTAATACATACATAATACTAACCTAACACAACTTGTTAGGTGGTTATACCTTTAATAAAGCTTATCATTATAAATAACGATAGCTTTAAAAGCGAATAGAATTTAATTTTAAATAAAGCGCAACATAATTTCTATCTTATACGTTTTTATTATATCTAAAAATAAGCAAATAAAAAATATAAAAACTTTTAATAAAAAACTAATGCTTTGTTAATAATATCAGCTCTCTGCTTCGACTTTCCGCTACAATTAAGATACTTTTATACAATAAAATTAAAAACTTACAAAACGAATTTTATAAAAGGTTACGTAAATATGTTTTTTCTATGGTATCTTGCATTCCTGGCCTTGCAAAACGTAAGAAATAAAATTTTCTTATAAAAATTTAAATAATTTAATTGTTATTGTTTTAAATAATACTTATATTTATATATATTTAGGTTAGAAGTTCGTGCTAAGGCTTCAGTCTCGCTTTATCTCATTCTCTCCTTCTGTTACTGGTTTAACTTTAACTTTTATGAATAAATCAGTGAAATCTGTCAAACGAACTATGGTATATTTTAATTAAATGTTGTTTTAATATATTTCTGACAATCCTTCAAAGCCTAGTGTTGAAGGTAATTTAGCCCTGCGATGTGGTAACTGCGGTATGACAACTAGTTTGCTGAGCCGTCATCTGTCACTGTCAAAAATATTTAATTAAATTCCACCGTCCTCCACACAACAATAGACACGTGAACTTTGAAACCTATTAGGTTTGAGCTCTACCCTTCCCTGATCATTGAATCAGTCAGATGCATTATGTGATATGGCCCAGGGATTAGAACTCCTGAATATGGAATGTGACTTGAGGGCTCAAACCAATGAGCAGAAGAATTTTCATGCGCTTAATTATTTTATAAATCTCAACTCTACTTGCATGTGTTGGACTCTAGGTCCATAAAAAAAAATGAATTGTCAGATTACAGCGTTGAATTAAATTAAAGCTACAATCGGCTCGGAATGTAGTTTCTACCGAGAAGAACCGACAAGAAACTCATAAACACATCTATTCCGACATTATAATTACAAAGTGTGTTAATAAAGACATATATATCCTGCCTATAAATACTTTGATTGACAAATACTAAGTCTATACTTTTTATCATGAATATAATCTTTTATTGAGCAACGTATCTTATTTATCAACATTTTGCTATATGAGTTAACATTTTTTACTGACTTCCAAAACCAGATGTGCAACAAATTTGTTGTCAATTTAAAAAAAATGCAATCATCTTCTTTTTCCGGTTCGGGGTTTGAACCTAAAGACCTCAGGATCTACAGCCTTATAACTTAGAGCACTAGACCAACGAGGCGAGTTAACCGTACCATACCCTTCTGCCATTGTGTCGCTGAATAAATGATCGGCCACACGAGCGAACCAAGCGATCGTCGATACGAATCGGTTACTCTTCCGACCGTGTATAAATAGATACACGTTCTATGAAGCGATTTTCGATCATGGAAATTAACGCCATAAACTCCAATATATGCTCTTTTATAGTAAAGAAACTTTTACAAGGCTTTAAGACTATTTTACACAAAACCAGCGTACACACATTACACAGCACATTTTGAGGATATCAAAATCAAGTTAAAGGCTTTTTTATGCGTCAATAGCGAAATGGTTTAAGGGGTGGCCCTGCGCTGTAAAAAGTCACAGGATCGATATCCTAGGGCTACCCTGACCCCTTGGGCTATTATCGTCCCCACTCCTAACACAAGCTTTGAGCTTAAATGGAGGGGTTAATAGGAATATTAGTTATTCTTTACGAAAAAAAAGAATTTATTTTAATATCGAAACTCTATGTATTCTTTAAACTTAAATTATGTCAATAATCAACAACTTCGATGTTTTACATTTGCGTTGCGTCACGTGACCATTTTTTTTTTTATTTAACGCTCATTTCAACTCTAGTCTCGTATTGATCGTAATACAATAGTCATTATTTGGATGCCCAGACGCCCAAATATCCATCCGACCTTGACATAAATAATTTCATGTTATAATACTATAGATAAATATAATTTATGTTTCGTCTCAAATGTTTGTAGTTCAATCGTTATCTGGTCTCTAATTTATCACTCTGTAAGCTGAACCGCCTTGATACAATAGAGATTTTCGTACAAACGTGTATGGCAACTCTTTAGAAAATAAAACATTTGACGAATCGATGAATATTTAGGTACTTTGCTTTTATTTGGTACTGGCTGCTCCGGAAGGGTGTCATTCTCGTTAAAAATGATAACTTTAACCCCGTGTGTGTGTGGTGTTTTCGTCTGTAATCATCTTCTATACTAATATTATAAATGCTAAAGTTTTTCTGTCTGTTTGCCGAAATTTGGAAAAAAGTAAACTTGAAACTCAAGGAAGGACGTAAACTACTTTTCATATCGCTGACAACCAACATCTGAAACATGAGCGAAGCAACAACTAGTCAAAATAAAACATAATATGTTGCAAAATGCTTTTTCAAATTTGACTTTTACTGTAGTACTAAACGCGTCAGTTTTATAATACTGGTTCAAATGAAAGCTGAGTCACAGTACATGCAAGATGTTGATGATCTGATTCTTACCATTTTCTTTTGCTATGAACGTCCTCAAGATCTCATGATCATGACTACCCATGATATGATTTAGTGCTTCGTCCGCCAATCTGTACAATAAAAAAAAGTATTAAGCGTTCATTGATCGATCGGCATTAATATCTAACAAAAATATATGATACATTCGATTGATTCGAAAAATATAAAAATTAGGCTCAACTGGATGATACCTTATCATTATAACAATTTAAAAAAAAATATGTCAAAAAGCGTATTTTTTTTAACTTTGACATGACGCGTATGGATAATATTTCATATTAAATATGTGTATGTTTGAGTGTGTCTATCGCAAGTTAGTGACTATGTTTTTTTTCTTATTTGATGTATTTCTAATGCATATTAGGTAGGCGTATTTTCATGAAAAGGGTTACGAAGTTTCTGCTTCACGTATTAATATATAGATATTTCAATAGATCCACATGTTCTGCACTGATACGCAATTTTATGGTAATTCAAAGGAATCGTTTGATGAAAAGTAATCTTCCTTTTCCCTCACGAGGGTTTTCGATCCCTTCCGTTTATTTGTAGGGTTGTAGGGTAAAGGGCGTCATTATATAAACCTTCAAAACTTTCAGAAATTTTCATGTTAAAAATCCTTGTTAAGTACATCTTTTTCACATCGATCTTGATTCAAGTATCCGATTGTTTCATTAAAGATGGCAAAATTCGATGTAACTTCAAAATCTGAAGTTTTTTGATCAAAGCAAAAGCTGTTAATATGGTGATTGAATTTAATAGTCCTGTAGTTTTACTTAGTGGTAGGGCTTTGTGCTAGCCCGTCTGGGTAGGTACCACCCACTCATCAGATATTCTGCCGCCAAACAGCAGTCCTCAGTATTGTTGTATTCCGATTGGAAGGATGAGTCAGCCAGTGTAACTACAGGCACAAGGAACATAACATCTTAGTTCCCAAGGTTGGTGGCGCATTGGTGATGTAAGGAATAGTTAATATTTCTTACAGCGCCATTGTCTGTGAGCGGTGGTGCCCACTTACCGTCAGGTGGCCCATTTGCTCGTCCGCCTACCGATACCAACAAAAAAAAAACATCCATGGAGTCAAAACAACTGCATACATGAACCTATTCGACATTAATATCAGTAATAAATTATCTAAAAAGCTATTCTAACAATAAGATTAATATATAACAATAACAAATAAACAAAAATAAAGGCGAAGAACCTTTGCCACACCTTAGCATAGTTTCCCGTTCATTACAATGCTGTATACGCTTGCCGATTTAGGCGAACGGTTTTAAAGAAAATATATTATACCCTTTTTTTAATATTTTAAGTTTTTCAGTCACAGTTAACAGTTTTATGGGGTGGTAGGGCTTTGTGCAAGTTCGTCTTGGGAGGTATCCATAAATCAAATCAAAATCGAAATAATTTTTATTCAAGTAGGCACATAAAAGCGCGTTTGAATCGTCATATTTTTGACATGAGCCTCAAATTTTTAATAGGCCAAGTTAACTGTGGAATCTTATTCATATGAAGTCGGGATATTTATATATTCTAACGCTAAGCAACAATACTTAGTATTCATGTGTTTTGGTTTGAAGGGTGATCGAGCCAGTACAAGTAACAAAGGACCTAACATTTTAGTTCCAAACATTAGTGGTGCATTGGCGATGTAAGGAATGGTTTATATTTCTTATGTGGATGGTAGTGACCACTTAACACCGGATGGCTCATTTGCCCAGCTTTATTTTTATTTTTATAATAATTATATAATAATACCGACTATGCTGCGTTTATTTTACACCATTCAACGACTAATCTTAAAATCTTAGTTAAAATCTTTTGGTATATTTTGCAAAACATAACAAAACGGGCAATCATACAGGTAATCGTCACTCCTGCGCAACATATTGACAATTATATTTTATCTTTTTTTTATATATATGAAATCCAAATTTCTAAACACCCTCGCGAAAAGTAGAAGAATCTAAAAATAGGAGAGATTACTGAAACAATGGGTGCTCTCAAAGGGCTTGAAAAGGAAAGTGTTCCACAAAGAAGGCCGTTGAGAGCGGCACTTCTAGGTTTTAGTCTTTGTGAAGCGAAAAGTGTTAAAGACGTACATATGCCTACGTTTTCATACGTGTTGCTTTGTTTCATATATGTGTGTTTTGAAAAGTGTTAAAACGAAAAAATATATAAACGATATTATTTAATACTTCTGTATTATTTCTTACCTTTGAGTTGATTTCAACGAGTGCCTTTTTGTATGTTTTTATTCTTAGCTGGTTATTGCTTCGCTCGATTTTTAGGGGTCGTCAGGCGTTAGGTGTGAAAAACCTATACCCTTCCTTTGAGTTCAAGTCTGCATCATACCAAATTTCATCAAATTTAATTCAGCAGTTTGGCTTTTTGAAAGTCCAATAGATATATGGACCTATTTTTTATAGATATATTTTGACATTTATAATAGCCGAGCCGAGCCGAGATGGCCCAGTGGTTAGAACGCGTGCATCTTAACCGATGATTTCGGGTTCAAACCCAGGCAGGCACCACTGAATTTTCATGTGCTTAATTTGTGTTTATAATTCATCTCGTGCTCGGCGGTGAAGGAAAACATCGTGAGGAAACCTGCATGTGTCTAATTTCAACGAAATTCTGCCACATGTGTATTCCGCCAACCCGCATTGGAGCAGCGTGGTGGAATATGCTCCAAACCTTCTCCTCAAAGGGAGAGGAGGCCTTTATCCCAGCAGTAGGAAAATTTACAGGCTGCTAATGCTAAAAAAATGCTAAAAATTTATAATATTAGTATAGACGTTAAAATATCGAGTTCACCGAACAGTAATTGAGGTTCTATCAAGAAATGATTAATAACAGACGCGGAGTGACAAAACGACTATGCTCTTAATATGTTTTTAATTTGCCGCAATAGCTTTAGTATTTGGTATTAAATTATGGCTATCGTATAAATTGTACTGGGTCAGTTTAAATTAACAAAAAGTTACATTCACAAATTCATTTCAACAATATCCTTTTACTTTAAAAACAAACCGAATACGTAAATATTTAACAAAAAGTAACGGTAACCGTATCAAACTACAAAATTCAATTTGAATAACAGAAGGATGCATTAAAGTCACATTGTAGCTCTTTGGAGATTTGAGGCTACAAAAAAATTAAAATATATAAAAAACACAAAATAGCAAGACCGTTATAAAAATATTGGAGGCAAAGTTACAGACCGAGGTATCCTGA